>NC_143528.1:42694655-42818032 GCF_031878675.1 Megascapheus bottae
CACACACACGAGGACGAGCACGGGTCCTGACACTGCACACACACGAGGACGAGCACGGGTCCTGACACTGCACACACACACACGAGGGCCAGCACGGGTCCTGACACTGCACACACACACACGAGGACGAGCACGAGTCCTGATACTGCACACACAAAGGCGTTTCTGACAATTGACTGCTTAGTCTCCCAGAGCCTCTGTCCCTTGATAAGACATCCAGTCACAAATAGCTAAGATTTTCTTCTGCAAAGACAACTCATTGTCTGTTGTTTTTTCCTCATTCACTCATCATATACTTTTTCTTTTTGCTGTGATGTTTATTGAACACCTTTTGGCCCATAAGCTTCTACTTATGTAAATACATTGATGATGTTTTCACTGCTTTTATTATCCTCAAATACTAGTTGTACACAGGGGTTTTGCTGTTTTAAAATTTCACTTATTCATCTTGGATCCATTTACTTCAAAACTCAAAAGAGCCTGGGCAAGAGGAAAGGAAAGAATCCTCTCAAACGGGAGGACGGGATGCCCACAAAGGAGCTGCGCTGGGGTCCCAGGACCTGGGGCGTTCCTTGGGGTCTGTGGGCATGGAGGAGCCAGTCATGGAAAGGGCTCAGTGTGCCCTCCGCCCTGAGGACTGGATGAAGTCCCACCAGTCGCTCATGTTGGGCCTAGGAGTTCTCTGTGGATGCCAAAAGTCACTTCTGACGTCCTCAGCCTGGGCGCACGTCCTCGCTGATACGTAGGCTATCTGTCGCAGGGCTCAGGCTTCGCAGCCAGAGATTCCTCAGTTACGTGTGCTCTGACAAACCCCATGGACACCTCTTGTCTCTAAGTGTTCCATGAGCTATAGTCAAATGCAACTTTAACAGGTGGAAATCCACTGATTTTAGTCACTCGTTTTTGAGGGAACGCTGGCCTCTGGAGCCCATGTGCTTCATTCTGGCTGTCTGAGCGCCGTGCAGTGTGGTCACCTGTGGTGTTCGTTTGCAGTGTCCTAATAGCTAAACGAGCTGAGCATCTTGTCATGTCCTTTGCTTCCCATCTACAGCCTCCCGAGCAACGTCTCCGGGGCCCGTGTCCCTGGCAGATGGCTTTTTAAGACTGCGTTTTTAGAGCTCTTCCTGTGTTCTGTTTGCTGGTCCTTTCCCGGTGCGGGTAGGGCAGAAGCTGTCATCTTGGACCACGCTGTGTGTGTTCACAGCACAGTCAGGCTCGTCAAGAGTTTGTCGAGACTTCAGACAACAGAGTCCATGATGCCTTTCAGGAATGACGTGCTGGGGTCTGGAGCTGTTCGGAGTCCGCAAGCAGCTTGGTTGTTGTGTGGCTTCCTCAGGGTTTCCATGAAGATTTCAAAGCAGCTGCTGGCATGAAGACTCCAGCCAATTGCTTGTCTGTCCTCCAGCCCGCTCTTCCATGTAGCTGGGGGGGCAGCACAGGACATAATGGTACCAACAGTCAAGAGGTTGAATCGTTCTGCTCCAGAGTATCTTCGTTTGCTTACAAGGCAGCTTTATCACGAGCATGAAGAGCGTTTCAGCAGTATTCACCACACTCTACCAGGGTCTAACTTCGGCCCACTGTCCAGGAAGAGGCAGGCCCCTAAAAGTAGTACAGGAGGGTTTCTAGTTTCCCTTTTCTTGTTCTGTCTTACGTTTATTATTTATTTTTCTACCTACGAAGGTGCAGGGTGTACAGGATCTTTGCTTTCCTCTCTTCACCAGGGCTTCTCAGTGTAGGATAGTCCAAGTGTGTTTTCCATTTTACTGAAAAGTGATTTAAAAAAAAATGTTACCAGGAAACTTTTCCTCGTTAACTTTTGAATTCAATTTGACCCTTCCTATTCACTTTACTTTTTTGTAAGAATTATAGTAAAATAATTTTTTACAAAGATTAATTTATTTTGCTTTGCCAAACAAAGCCTAACCATAGACGTGGGCCCAGATTCACCTTCCTCAGAACCCAGATGTGGGGAAGGCCCTTGAGAGAGGCCCTGAGTCTGCTAGTCACCTCCCCAGAGGGCCGAGGCTCCCTACGAAATGGTGTCAGAGCCACGAGTGGGGAGTGGGGAGGTTCAATGTTTAACCAGACTTGGAATTTGCAAGTTAAATTGCATAGTTCTGCTCTAGTCCTCTCAGAGGTCCTGAAAGTCAATCCTTATCAACTTTTTAATATATCATCAATTAATGCATTTTAATGAATGCATAAAACAAAGCAAAGTACACAAGGGAAATATAACGTGCTCATGCTAAGAAATTACTGTAATTTTTTTCTGAGAACTACAGATGGAACTCAGAATTAAATTATCTAATTACAAGTAGTGGAAGTTGACTCAGGTTTTCAGTGAACGGCTGGCCTGGAGTCAGAGGTGAGAAGCTGAGAGTGTCTGTGGAGGTTGCTTTGCTCCGGGTCCTCTGGCTTCTGCAGCAGGCCAGCACCGAGTCCCGCTGGGCTCTCCCCCACCCTTCCCATCAGCGGACATGAAGGACCATCTGGAGAGGCCCAGAGGTGTTCATGAAAACCCAGCCATGGCTTCAGGCTCCGAACAGGACAGGGATGAGGAATCAATGTCACATCCAGCACCCTGAGGACAGCATGGTGAGATGCCAGGCACTGGAGATGACAGAGCTGGGTTCTGACAGCCCACTCAGGGCTGGTATAGCCCTCGGAGCCCTGAGAGAAAGCCAGGAAAACAGTTGAAGGAATTCCCTATTATACATCACGACATGATATTCTAATACCTCCTTTGCAGCTCTCTGTACTGCACTGATGTCAGTGGGGGAAGTAAACGGATAAAGGCTGTGCCAGTCCTCAGAACATCTGAGGAGAAAACTGAGGTGGGGCCCCGGCGCTTCTGCTCTGTTGATAGGTCAACCTTAGGGAATCTTTCAGCAAGAGGTCCCTGAGTGCAGGGTTCAGACCGCCGTGGAAAGGCTCGACGTGTAACTCAAAAGACAAGACAGATGGCTGAGATTCCAACACGACAGAGTGCCCAGTCTCTCTTCTTCTCAGGGCCTGCTTGGGATTTTCCAAGTAACGTGATACCATTCCTTTAGTAAAATACGCCAGACGCCGCCCCAGGACCTTATGTGTGCCGACTCCTGTGTGAGGACGCTGCGGCCTTGGGCCCCCTACTCTTACACACCAGTTGCCTTATCTGACTTCAGAAATGTTTCCCTGGGGCCCGCTTTGGCTTCTACCCAAATTTCTCCACACTGGGCGGTGATACAAACTTAGGAAATGTCTTTATTTCCACTCCTTCCTGCTGAGGATGGTTTCTCGCAGGGACTCGAGACACAGTGTGGGCGTGGCGTGGAGCGAGACGCCCAGGGGAGGGGTAGATCCCTGCGCCGGGCAGAATGCTCTGCGTCTTTCTGACCCAGGGCCCTACGCCTCACTGCCGGCATCTCAAGGCTCCCATCTGTGGCCATTCCTGAGGGTCCCCTCCAGCCCTGCATCTTCCACACAGCAGCGCCACTGGTCACTTAGTAGGCAACGGTGGCCTGAGGGCGTGGACTCGTGATGCTCTTCCTGGCACGGCTCACCCTTCCAGCAGAGGCCCGAGCCACTCGCGCATCACGTAGGAGGAGGGACTCTGAGGAGAGCCGCTCCACGGGCAGCTGGGCCTAATGAACTGCTCTGGCAGCAGCCGGCCACGTGTGGTCCAACAGAGCCATCGGAGGCAGGCAGCAGATTGGCACAGAGCCCTCTCTTAAGGACGAGCAAGGCCAATTGTCCCTCCCCTGGCAGCAGATAGATAGACACCGCTGAACTTCTGACGGCACGGTCTATAGAACTTGAAAGCAGGAGCAGAGGCCAAGTCTGTGCAGATCGGCTGCTTCCATCCCACAGCTCTGCCTGGCTCTCCCGGCCTGAGCGCCTGGAGCCTCATCCCTGTCTAGAATTTCCACTGCTGAATTCGTGAAGGATTCTGAAAACAGGAGGTTCCGTGGACTCTTGAGTCATTCTGGTGGGCCAGAATGGTTCACATCATGGAGATAACGGTCTACACTCCTCTCGCTCGCTCAGAAAAGGACTTCAGGGAGCTCTAGGTGTGTTGCTTCAAGCTTCGGAAGTCCTAGAGTGGGAAATTCTCTCCACTGCTGAGCAGGACTCAAGGCCCTCTCTGCATTCGCCCTGTGTCAGCACGCAGGGCCTGGTGTCAGCACGCAGGGTCCATGCATCGCCACGCAGGGTCTGGTGTCAGCACGCAGGGTCCATGCATCGCCACGCAGGGTCTGGTGTCAGCACGCAGGGTCTGGTGTCAGCACGCAGGGTCCATGCATCGCCACGCAGGGTCTGGTGTCAGCACGCAGGGTCTGGTGTCAGCACGCAGGGTCTGGTGTCAGCACGCAGGGTCCATGCATCGCCACGCAGGGTCCGGTGTCAGCACGCAGGGACTGATTGCTTTGACCCCTCTGGGATGCTGTGAGCTGTCCTGTGAAGGACTCAGAGCCATCTATGCCTCTCACGTGGCTTCCCCCTCTCCCTGCACAGGTCGAGGCTGTGTTCTGGATAGTCCTCACCATGACTTGAAGTGGCTGGCTTCGTCTGTTTAGAGGCTGATTCCTGTCGGCTTGGCTGGCCTGGCCTTCCCCGTGTCGTCCTGGCTTTCCCTTGTGCCCCAGGTGGTCCCGGCTTGGTTACACTGCCTCCTGCTCCCCCTTTCATCGTAGATGGGGCACACTGTCTAGGATCTACAAATAGCAGCCTGTGCTCCATCCACACTTGCTCCTCTTGGACTCAGGGGAGCTTGATGCTTTCTTCTATAAACACAGAGTTGTTTTAAAATGCAGAGAAAGTCATTCCGTGACACTTAGTGGGGCTCAGCAGATCTTGGCTCTTCCCTCCACTCTGCCCTGTCATATGGGCAGGAGATGTGCATGCTTTGACCTTTGCCCCCCTGGAACTCATAGTGAGCAGGGTGCTGAGAATTCTCCAAGCCAGGAACATCCTGATGGCAGGTGGCTCCAGGCCGCGTCTCATTCACTCTGTGGCTGAGGCAGTGGGGGTAATCAGGCCCCTTTTGTCTTCACACACCCCTGCATGCGACAGAGAGAGCAGCAGTCCCTCACATGGTCCCTTGCGTGTATGCACAGGAGTCCATCATTGTCCCATGCAAATGCCCACAGTGCCCAGGCAATGGAGGCCCTGAGTAAGCAGAACACGTCACGAGCACAGATTCACAGGTTCACGACAGGGGGATGGATGAGCTTCTGTCTTCAGCTCCTTTTCCATGGAGCAGACATTACCGTGTGCGCCTCTTGATGTGTTAGCACCCGGGCTGGCCACAGCGAGTCACGGCCTCACTACCTGAACACTCTGTGGTGTGGAAACATCCACCATTCAAAAACTGCTGCTGCACCACATTGCCGTGGGCGACACGACCTCTTCAAGAAAGCTAGCTGTAGAATCTGCTGTCAAATGTATTATACAACCAAAGTTACCGTGGTACATTGTGTAATGCTTAATATTTTTGGAAGCAAAACAGTTCAGAGAAATCCTTAGGATTCATCAAGGAAGTAGAATGCTACACGCCTTGAGGATAAAGAATGATGCATGGTTCTTCTGTCACAGCCTGCGTGTTTGCTTCTTTCCGTGAGGAACAGCTGTCTCTGTAACCTGTAACACGTCTTGTCTTCCAGTGGTGAACTGCTCTGACCCTGGCTTTGTGGAGAATGCCATTCGACATGGCCAACAGACATTCCCTGAGAGCTTTGAGTATGGGATGAGCGTCATGTATCACTGCAAGAAGGGCTTCTACCTGCTGGGGTCTTCAGCCTTGACCTGCATGGCCACCGGCCTGTGGGATCGGTCTCTTCCCAAGTGCCTGGGTGAGTGATGCGCAGAACCCACAAGCGTAGTACAAGGGAAACTTGTTTAAAGGAAAGGGATGTATACTTGGCGATTGGTTCACTATGACAGATATCAACTAAACAAAATTTCACATAAATGTGTAGAAGAAACACTGCCAGAGCGAGTAGAGGTGCTTTCTGGGGCAGGTAGAGTTATATCTTCAAGATATAACTATTGCTGCATTTCAGAAGATAGAGATGAACAGGAATGCTTCATTTTATCCTCATAGCCACAGTCTGATTTTCCTTCAGTTGAGAATCCCAACTATTCTTCAGCTCCAAGAGAACCATCTGTTTTAGAATACAATCTGAAAACTTAGGAAATGGCATCACTCCCTTGAATCTTTTAAAGCAGTCCTTAAAGTCAAACTCAACCTTCCGAGGGAGCACGCCTTCCTTCACGCGCATGCCCAGGAATCCTGGCTGGGCTCCGTACGGGTGCCCGGCACACCTCCCCTTGGGAGAAGTGTTTCCTCTGTCAAGTGCACCCCTTATACTCGGGATCTCCAATACTAACTACCACAGCAGGATTTATTTTCAAGAAGGAAAATGGGCGGTAACTTTGAGGAAGAAATGCTGAGCCTTCTGTGAATACAAACGTGTGTTTGTAAATGTGTCACAGATCTTCCTCGGCATGCCATGTGTTGATTCTGCTCTCACTGGACCTCTGTGAATTCACTACCATCTTTTGTGGCGTACTATCTCGATGTCACTGTTTCCCACACCTTCACACTTGGTGACTTTTCGGAGAAACATTGGATTCAGTTCCTTTTTCCCCCTTCCCACAAACATTGAAGTCTCCCTCGGACAACAGACCTGTGTTTGTCCTCGCACTGATGGGAATGTGCTGGAATCTCCAGGACTCATGTCTGGTTCCGCTGCCCAGCGTGCTGAACAGCAGAGCGTGGTGTGTTAGCATCTCAGAGGAGTGTGCCCGCTCTGCACTCGGCAGCAGCTCAGCCTTCTCTCCATTCCACTGTTACGCTGCGTCCGCATGGCTCTCCTCCCCTCCTTTATTCCACCTAGAATGGGTCACTTGCCCAACATGTCAGTGTCTTAGCTCTAATTGGTTTCTTTTGAGGAGCTGTAGATAAAATGAGGCCTTCCCATGAAAGTCTGCCAGTACAGGAAGCAGGGCAGGCTAGCCTGCTTTGGGGCACTGGAACTGCCTTCCACCCTTTGAAGTCCTCCTCGCTGGTCCTCACCACAGTTCCGCTGCTGACCCTGCACCCCGAGCCCAGGACAGTATATTAGCCGCCCTGGACCATTCCCTGGGAGTCTCAGACTAGTTAGGTCCCATAAAAGTACACCAGTGTTAACTCTTACTCAGCAACTTATTTAAAAGACAGAGATGAGTCTACAGAAATGGCTTTCCTCTAGACCCTAGCTTTGTTTTTATTGCACAAGTCTCTTTTCACCCAGATTCTGGATGAGCTTTGCTGAGGAATAATTATGAACAGATTACAGACCTCATTTTGTGCAATTTAAGGAAATAAATGAAAATATAAATGTTACTTTATAGAAGGAATTAACCAAATACTGCTTTTTTACTTACACAGTTTAGATCGCACCTTATTAAAAGAACCATTGTTAGAGTGGTATTCTTAGTCATGACAACTTAAACATTAAGCAGACTTAATGGAACTTTGTCCCCGAGGAATGAAGATAGCTGGATGGACTCATGTGGATTTCCCAAATTTCCTACAATTCTGCTCTCACGGCTTCCACAATTCACAGTAGACAAAGGAACAGCAGAAAACATGATTTTCTCTTGAAAGTCTACGTGTACTTTTCAGCAGAGCTGTGGGTTTGGAGGGTGAGAGGGGACAGAATGCTAGGTTTAAACTCAGTTCCTTGAGCTCTACTATTTGAGAAATGCCTCCCACCCTTCCTTTTGCCGTCTTCCCAAGTAGCTAGGATTACAGCCTCAGGCCGCCGGCTCGGGCTCAAGCAAAGCTATCTTAAGAAAGAAAAGTCCCCGAGTCAGAGCTGTCCCTCGTCTTCCAGAAGACGACATTGTGCAGGGGGCCGGTCTGGGAGCTGGCATGTCTGACACCGACCCGGGAGTGCCGACCCGGGGAGGGGCCGGAGCCACCCACGTGCCCACTCGTCCTCCCTCTTTCCATGGCAGCCATATCGTGTGGGCACCCTGGGGTCCCGGCCAGCGCCGTGCTCACGGGAGAGCGGTTCACCTTCGGAGCCACGGTCCAGTACGCCTGCGAGGGGGGCCAGCCCCTCTCGGGGAACGGCACGCGGGTCTGCCAGGAGGACAGCCGCTGGAGCGGGACCCTGCCCCACTGCTCAGGTGAGCGCTGCGGGTCACACCCTCAGCACACCACGCCATCAGTCCACTCTGACGCTTCTGTAAGTCCCAGCCTCACCACGCCAGCCCCCAGCACCACCCACACGTTCTTCCTGCCAGCGTCACCGCCCGGCTCCCCCGTCACGGCCGCCTCACACAGGCCACAGCGCCATCATTGTCACCACCGCGCCCAGCCCCCACCACTCCCCGTCTCCCCAGCACTTCTGACCCGCGCTTGCTCTGCTGTTGGCAGCGTTGGCCCTTCTCAGTGTTCTCCACTGCTGCCAGTCACCGCCACGCTCCTCCTGCAGTGCTCGGGCTGCTCGGTGCCCTCTCGGGTGCCGCCGGGCACAGCCGGGCTCACGCGTGCGTTGGTCTCTGGCTCCTCTGCCTCTCTTTCCCTCTTGCTCTTCACAGGGGCCCTCCCGGGCACGCTGGCAGCCGCTCCACCCCCGGGCCTCCATTTCCTCGAGAAGCCAGGGGCCCTAGGCGATTCCTATCCTAATGCCACAGAACAGATCCCTCCGATTCTCCCCTTTCGCAGTCTGTGTCCGCAAATGTCTTACCGGCATGCTTTCGGATGGCAGCCGGGCTGCACCCGTGTTTAATCAACCTCCCGCGGATCACTTCCGCGCTGGATGAGTTCTCTGTGCCCACAGGAAGTCGCCCTGGCTTTTGCGGGGATCCTGGAACCCCAGCTCACGGCTCTCGACTCGGGGATGAGTTTAAGACCAAGAGCCTCTTGCGCTTCTCCTGTGAGATGGGCCACCAGCTGCGGGGCTCTGCCGAGCGGACGTGCCTGGCCAACGGGTCCTGGTCCGGAGTGCAGCCAGTGTGTGAAGGTGAGGACGGCGGTGCAGGGCCCAGCCAGAGCCCCGGGCCATCGACTGGCTCGGCAGCGGCTGGCAGCCGTCCTCACGGCAGGACGTGTAACCTTTCCCCCTTTAAGAGCGTCTTTCACAACTCAGGAGTAGGTGTTAGGAAGCCGTGGGTGTCTTACAGCCCCCAAAGGTGGGTTTCTCGTGCAGCTTCTCTGTTTTATGGAACTTGTTGAAGAGGCAGTGTAGCTGCTCTTAGTAGGTGCAATGCCAATCGTCAAGGCGGACAGTGTGTCCTGTCCGATCTGTGGTGTCCTGTGCCAGAGCTGTCACAGGAGCCAGGTGGGCCGGACCAGCGAGTGAGAGGCCCTGGTAGCTGCTCCGGCTGTGACGTTGAGAGAGCCTCGCAGGGACCTCGCGTGCCCCGTGACATTCTGTCTTCAGTGCAGACAATAAGGCTTCAAATGTTAACAATTATTTGCAAATGTAGTCATCAATTTTGGAGTTATTCAAATTACCAAGGTTGTGCCTTTAGTGAGTGTGAGCTGGGGTGCCCGGGGAGCTGATGGAAAGCCAGCATGGGTCCACCAGGTTTCTGGATCCCTTCCTCAGTCCAGCTTTTTTCTCACACCCCTCACCTGGTGACAAGCCCGTTTCACATTCAATGTCCTGCAGTCGAGCGCCTGGGCCGCCTGCTCAGGTCCCTTGGAGCACGCGCTCAGCAGTTGAAGAGTTTGGCATTTGGGTGCTGCTGGGAACTGAGCGCAGGGCCTTGCTCGTAACTCCAGGGACTCAGCCTCCACCTTCGCCCGTGCCATGACTTGCTTCTGCCGTTGGGGTGCAAGGCCCTCCCGTGTGCACGCGTCCCCGTCTCTCGTGTCTCACTCTCTCACATGTCGCTGTGCTTGCTCCCGCCAGCCGTGTCGTGTGGGAACCCGGGCACGCCAGCCAACGGGAGGATCAGCAGCAGCGACGGCGTCCTCTTCTCCAGCTCCGTCGTCTACGCGTGCTGGGAGGGCTACAGGATGGTGGGGCTCACCACCCGCCACTGCACGGCCAACGGGACCTGGACGGGCACGGCGCCAGACTGCACAAGTGAGTGGCCGTCCGCGGGCACGCACGCACCACAGAGGGGAAAATGTACACGGCTGATGCTTAGAATTCATAGACTTAGACTTCATACCCACTGGACAGTTCGATCCCACGTTATAGGTACTTGAAACTCACCCCGGCTCTGTGCTTCCCATGGCCGAAGCTACTTTAAATGGTCAGTTAGGTTGGGTGGTGTGAAACAGAAGCGAGCACCACGCCAGGCTTTCTCTGTAGCTTGTTCAGCCTGCCGAGACACGAGATGGCTGACGGCTGGGCATCTGCCACAGCCACATGTGGGACCCAGAGCAGCCGTGTGTGACCACATCCCAGGCCCGGGCAGGACAGAAGAGAGGGCGGCTGTGCCCACACTGGGCAGGGGCAAGAAATTCCAAGCACAGAGCCTCCTGGCAGCGGCCAGCCAAACCCCAAAGGCGCAGCAGGGGGCTCGACTAACTCAGGGCCAGTCAGGAGAGCAGCAGCTGGCAGTCACTCCACAGGCCCCACGCCGCGTCACGCCCTGGTGAGCTCATTCTGCTCTGGTTCCTTTCCACTCCCTGACCCTTAGTTATCAGTTGTGGAGACCCAGGCACCCTGCCGAATGGCGTCCAGTTCGGGACGGACTTCACCTTCAACAAGACCGTGAGTTACCAGTGCAACCCCGGCTACCTGATGGAGCCCCCGGCCTCCGCCACCATTCGCTGCACCGAGGACAGCACCTGGACCCACAGCAAGCCTGCCTGCAGAGGTGCGTGCCGCCACGCCGGGACTCACAGACGGGCAGGACAGCCACGCGAGCCACGGTTCCACCTTTTCTTTCAAGACTTTCTGAAGCTGTACAATAATGTCAGCTTTTCAGATGGGAAAACTGACACACCGAGTGGGCTAGGGACGGGATCGTGACAAAAACCAGGATGGGGAAGGCGCTTCAGATGCTTCGTCCTAGATCTAGGGGGTGTGTGCCACAGACCTGTGGCAGGCGTCCCTGTGGGGAGTTATAGGAAAGCGGAGGCTGTGGGTGTAGTTACAGGAATTCAGAGGCTGTAGGGTAGTTAGAGAATGCAGTAGTGAGTATCGTTAGAGAATGCAGAGGCAGGACTGCAGAGGTGACCTTGTCACCTGTCACCCGGTAGGTCACAGCAGGCCTGTGAGAAGTAGCCTCTCTGGGATGTCCTGCGGGCTGGTTGCCGGAAGTCATTGCTCTCTGATTCTCTGCACGTTGGCTGTAGGAAGATGGCACACACACCAAGGAGGCAGAGAAAGAAACAGGCGCAGGCCCTGGACTTGTCGATTGCGAGTGGGGCTGACGCTGGCTGGTCACTCGCTGGAGTGGAGCCTTTGGGCCACTCCAGGGAGGAGGGAGCGGGCTGCGTGAGGCCTGGACAGGCTTCATCAGAAATTCTTCCCCATAGCCTGCCACCAACTTGCCCAGGGGAGGAATCAGAAGGGGCCAGGGTAAGGACAAATGGAATCAAGGCGTCTTCTCTTTGACAGAATATGAAGAAACAAATAGTGAGAATAAGACCTGAGACACCCTACACGGGTCCTCAGGAGGGGCTCAGGGCTCAGGGCTCAGAGTCCTCAGGAGGGGCTCAGGGCACAGGGTCCTCAGGAGGGGCTCAGGGCTCAGGGCTCAGGGCTCCAGGCATGTCCAGTGCAGTGTCCTCAGGAAGGGCTCAGGGCTCAGGGCTCAGTGCTCCAGGCATGTCCAGTGCAGTGTCCAAAGGAGGGGCTCAGGGCTCAGAGCTCCAGGCATGTCCAGTGCAGTGTCCTCAGGAGGGGCTCAGGGCTCAGGGCTCCAGGCATGTCCAGTGTAGTGTCCTCAGGAGGGGCTCAGGGCTCAGGGCTCCAGGCATGTCCAGTGCAGTGTCCTCAGGAAGTGATCAGGGCTCAGGGCTCAGGGCTCCAGGCATGTCCAGTGCAGTGTCCTCAGGAGGGGCTCAGGGCTCAGGGCTCAGGGCTCCAGGCATGTCCAGTGCAGTGTCCTAAGGAGGGGATCAGGGCTCAGGGCTCCAGGCATATCCAGTGCAGTGTCCTCAGGAGGGGCTCAGGGCTCAGGGCTCAGGGCTCCAGGCATGTCCAGTGTAGTGTCCTCAGGAGGGGCTCAGGGCTCAGTGCTCCAGGCATGTCCAGTGCAGTGTCCTAAGGAGGTGATCAGGGCTCAGGGCTCAGGGCTCAGGGCTCCAGGCATGTCCAGTGCAGTGTACTCAGGAAGTGATCAGGGCTCAGGGCTCCAGGCATGTCCAGTGCAGTGTACTCAGGAAGTGATCAGGGCTCAGGGCTCAGGGCTCCAGGCATGTCCAGTGCAGTGTCCTCAGGAGGGGCTCAGGGCTCAGGGCTCGGGGCTCCAGGCGAGTCTAGTGCAGTGTGTTTTGAGGCTCGTACCTGCTCCTGAGAGCTTTGTGACTAGCCATCATCTGCCCTGCCCCCTGACAAGGGCCTGCTCCTCCTCCATCCTTTCCTCTCCGGGGGAAGTCCAGTGTCAAGGCCCTGTGACCTGTTTTGCATTGGGAGCCTTCTGTCTGTCCTACAACACAGCTCAAGTGAACACCTGATGACAGCACAGCCAGGTGGCGATGTGGCCTCATCAGAAGGTGACAAGGGGCGTGGCCAGAGCTGCCTCCATGACCCCCACTGCCCTGTAGCATCCACTCACCCATGCACACTCTGTCAACAGGGCCTCCACGCAGAACTACCCTGCCCAGTGAACTTCCGCCCGCCGTTCACTCCCCACAGCTCTCCTGCTCATTCCTGCCTGGCCAGGACGGCCTGGGAATGCCACCCCACACCCGGGCAGGCCTCTCCATGTCTTGTGGTGCTCAAGGGAGGGTCCACTTCTTCTGTGTGTGCATGTGTGTGTGTGTGCGTGTGTGTGATTAAATTGATGCCTATAATCCTAGCAACTCAGGAGGCTGAGGTCACGGGCAAAGCCCACCTGGGCACTAAAGTCCATAAGACTCTTTTTTTTTTTTTTTTGGTGGTCATGGGGCTTAAACTCAGCCTGGGCCTGGGCACTGTCCCTGAGCTCTTCAGCTCAAGGCTACCACCCTACCCTTGAGCCAAGCTCCACTTTCCATTTTCTAGAGGTTAATTGGAGATAAGAGTCTCAGGTCCCTTTGTCAGGGCTGGCTTTGATCTCAGCCTCCTGAGAAGCTAGGATTACAAGTGTGAGCCATTGTGCTGGGCTGTGAGACTCTTCTCACCAACTAACCAGTAGAAAACTGGGAAGTGGCATTGTGGCTCAAGGGTAGGGTGGTAGCCTTGGGCTGAGGAGCTCAGGGACAGTGCCCAGGCTGAGTTTGACCCACAGAGAGAGAGAGAGAGAGAGAGAGAGAGAGAGAGAGAGAGAGAGAGAGAGAGAGAGAGAGAGAGAGAGAGAGAGAGAGAGAGAGGAGAAGAAGAGAAAGGAATTAGTGCAGGTAGGTGCATTTACTTCCCAGGAGAAGGTGGGACAGGGAACCTGGAAAGAATGGTTGTGCCTGTGCTATTACTGAGAGCTGTGGCCAGAAGGGTCATATGGAAATTTTCATCAATTTCTAAAATTAAGGGGGGAATTTTAGATGGCGACTCTGTGGCTCTTTCTTCAGAATCCTTTCTGGAATGGAGAGGTGGCCTTGCGGAGTCCATGGCACGGCGTTCCCTGGGGACTGTGCTTGTGCCATGTGGCCCTGTAAATTCAGTGCCAGGAACCTGGAAAGGACGTGGGCATGGGCACTCCACAGAAAGTCTACAGCCATGTCATATTACCAAGTCTTCATTTGATTTATTTGTGATGCCCACTATAAAAGGAATCAGTAGGAGTTACCTTTCCTCCATGTAGATAGTAATCCTGTTAGCCCTCAATTCTGTTTTCTTTCTCAAGGTGCTACGATCAGCATTTGATGTTGATTGGACATTTTTTTAACCTAAACAAATGAACTATTATAGCAAGATTGTATTATTTTTGTTCTGTCTTTGTACATAATTCTTTCATGAACAACAACAAAACGACGTGCCTGCCTGTGACTAGTAATTTGGGGGACATCAACCCCCGAGCCCCGAGAGCATGGGCCTGACGGCAGGCTAACCCCCGGTTTTCTCTGGCGGCAGCGGTCCTGTGCGGCCAGCCTCCTGTGGTTGCCCACGGGAGTGTGGAAGGAGAGGATTTCCACTGGGGCTCCAGCATCAGTTACCGCTGCGCCGACGGCTACCAGCTCTCCCACTCGGCGATCCTGTCCTGCGAAGGCCAAGGGGTGTGGAAAGGAGAGGTGCCCCAGTGCCTGCGTAAGTCGAGGGAGGTACGGGTGGGTCATGGACGGGCGGTCACCACTCACCCTCAGGCCCAAGTTCCAAGGCAGGCGCCTTTCGCTAGTCCGGCAGATCTGCCGATGCACAGACATGAGTTGCACGCTACCTGTCCACCCGTCCGACCGTCTGTCCTCCCCGTTGCTCTCTGCAGCTGTCTTCTGTGGAGACCCCGGAACCCCCGCCGAGGGGAAGATCAGCGGGAAAAGCTTCACCTACAAATCTGAAGTCTTCTTCCAGTGTAAATCTCCATTTGTCCTGGTGGGGTCCTCTAGAAGAGTCTGCCAGGCGGATGGCACGTGGAGCGGCATCCAGCCCATCTGCATAGGTAACAGGGCCACACGACCCTGGGGGTTCAGGGAAGGCTCAGGTGGGGACACCTCACCTGCGGTGGGGTCTGCTGCACTACACAGAGCGGGAGACCTGCCCACTACAGGAGCTGACAGGAGGCTGTTCTCAGCTGACGTCCTATGTGGGCTGAAAGGGCCAATGGTCCAGACACCACCCCATGTCAGCCGCCACTGTGCCACCCATGTCAGCTACTGCTGTTTCCACCCTGTGTCAGCTGACAGCGGTGTCTACCCCATGTGAGCCTCAGCTGTGTCCACCCCGTGTCAGTCCACAGCTGTGTCCACCCCATGTCAGGTGACAGCTATGTCCACCCTGTGTCAGGTGACAGCGGTGTCTACCCCATGTCAGCCTCAGCTGTGTCCACCCCGTGTCAGTCCACAGCTGTGTCCACCCCGTGTCAGGTGACAGCGGTGTCTACCCCATGTCAGCCTCAGCTGTGTCCACCCCATGTCAGCCTCAGCTGTGTCCATCCCATGTCAGGTGACAGCTGTGTCCACCCCGTATCAGGTGACAGCAGTGTCTACCCCATGTCAGGTGACAGCTGTGTCCACCCCATGTCAGGTGACAGCTGTGTCCACTAGAAAATTTGAGCTGCCACCTCCTGCACCCTACAGTGCAGGTCAGGTGTTCAAAGCCACTGCTGGTTCACCAAAGGCTTTTCATTCAGAACATCAAACTCATGTCTCAGTCAAAGTCCTGAGGAAAGTTATCCAAGAAATTCGGAATGTGACTCTTAAAAGCCCAAAAGTGACAATAGAGAGTTATGGAACGAAGTGTAGTATTTATTGAGTAGTGTCTGTCAGTAGGGGATTAGACAGAGAATGGACAGGAGTGGCTTGTTCAGTGCACAAGAGCATGCAGAGCTCTGTAGACTCTGGTGACGCAGTGGAAGTCAGACAGGAACTTCCAGCCAGGGTCTTGTGACCCTGACTACGTAGGGGGCTGAGAAGGCCAGGACCCTGCCTGGGGACAGGCCAGGCTCCTCTCAGGGCTCCTGAGAGGAGAAGGGGCCAGGGCGCTGCCAGCGCTTGAGAACCAACTGACACTGGACACGTGAAATGCAGATTTGGTCCAGGCCCAGGCCTGGCAAGAAATGAGGCCCATCTAGAAGGCACCATTGCACTGGCAGGGTGATGGCCTCACTCAGCCACAGCACACCTACCTAGCCAGCAATCCCCAGTACTGCCCAAAATGAATAATAAGCCTGGCATCAGGGGCTCATGCCCGGAATACTACCAGCTACTCAGGAGGCTGAGATGGGAAGATCATGGACAAGCCAGTCCTGGCAGCTACTCAGGAGGCTGAGATGGGAAGATCATGGGTCAAGCCAGTCCTGGCAGCTACTCAGGAGGCTGAGATGGGAAGATCATGGGTCAAGCCAGTCCTGGCAGCTACTCAGGAGGCTGAGATGGGAAGATCATGGGTCAAGCCAGTCCTGGCAGATACTCAGGAGGCTGAGATGGGAAGATCATGGGTCAAGCCAGTTCTGGCAGCTACTCAGGAGGCTGAGATGGGAAGATCATGGACAAGCCAGTCCTGGCAGCTACTCAGGAGGCTGAGATGGGAAGATCATGGACAAGCCAGTCCTGGCAGCTACTCAGGAGGCTGAGATGAGAAGATCATGGTTCAAGCCAGTCCTGGCAGGGAAGTCTATGAAATTCTCTTTTTTTTTTCTCTTTGTGTGTCATGGGGCTTGAACTCTAAGCCTGGGAATAGTCCCTGAGCTCTTCAGCTCAAGGCTATCACCCTACCCCTGAGCCACAGCCCCATTTCCTGTTTTGTTAGTGATTGATTGGAGATAAGAGTCTCATGGACTTTAGTGCCCGGGTTGGCTTTGAACCGCGATCTTCAGATCTCAGCCTCCTGAGTAGCTAGGATTATAGGCGTGAGCCATCGCGCCCCACATTGAAATTCCCATTTTTAATTAACCACCAAAAGCTAGGACATGGGGTTGTGGTTCAAGTAGTAGAGTGCAGAAAATAATAATAATTACTATCATTATGAGTCATTAATTGTAATGAAGAGAATGATTAACTTGTTAAAAAATTTTATCTTATTAAAAAATCCTCAAAGGTATGTAAATGAATCTTTCCTTAATTTTGAAAGACTTTTTAGTAAAAGTATTGCAATTTTTTGTTTTAATTGTATATTTCAGATCCTGCACACAATACCTGCCCGGACCCTGGTACCCCCAATTTTGGAATACAGAATAGCTCTAGAGGATATGAGGTACTTCACTTTCTTTTATATGTCTTTTTAAGCACAAAGATATTCTAGTATATGTATATACCTTTGTATATAATGAATTTATTAAATATAGTCAATGAAAATTTGAGTGTTTTACCTGTCAAAATCTGGGTATCAATAGACACCTTAGTTATCATTGTAACAATAGCTGTATTCATTTCTACTTAGAGATATAGAGAGTTGGACATTTTTGCCAATTTTAAAACACAATTCTCGTATTGCAGGTGCTACTGACAAGCTATACATGAGACTCCATTTGAGGAATAGATATAAAGTGCCAATGACAGTTTTAGAGAGAAAAACAGCAGAAAATGTGCTCTTTTTATTATAAAGCTGATGAACAGGGTTTTTTTTGGTCAGGGTGATGTACATAGAGCTTACAATTACATTCATAAGATAGTAGGTACATTACTTTTGTGGGGGGGTGGAGGAGGTCTTGGGGCTTGAACTCTGGGCTGGGCGCTGTCCCTGAGCTCTTCAGCTCCAGGCTACTACCCTACCCTTGAGCCAAGCCCCACTTCCCGTTTTCTAGAGGTTAACTGGAGATAAGAGTCTCCGATCTATTTGTGCCAGGCTGGCTTTAAACCTTGATCCACAGATCTCAGCCTCCTGAGTAGCTAGGATAACAGGCGTGAACCACCGGGCCCAGATTGCATTACTTTTTGAACGTTGTTACCCCTTCCCATGTTCTTCTCCCATTCACCCTCCCTCCACCCCCTCCCAAGTTGTAAAGTTCATTTCCAACCTATTGTCTTGTGAGTATTGCCAGTACCCTGACTCATCCTTTGTTCTTGCTCTCATCAGCTTGTTCCCCCCCTTCACTGATTCAAATAAATAAGTGTTGTTCCAAAGTCAGGGGGTAAATCCTAAGAGGGAAAAGAAACAACGACAATAGCTAAAAGCACAAAATAGATAAACACCTTCACATTAAAAACAACCCCATCCCTTAGGCTCTTTCTACATGGCCGTATGCATAGCTTTTGAGCTACTGTGCTTCTCTTCAAGGAAAACCCTAGACACATGCTACTTATTACAAGTGAGGGAACCATGGGGCCTGTTGAACGGGTTGGTAGTGAGTCCATGTTTTCATGACTTTCCCTCCCCACTCTCCTCCCCCCAAGTTGTGAAGTTCATTTCCAACATAGTGTCTTGTGAGTGTCATTGTTGCATGGTCCTTCCCTTGTCCTGCTGTTGTGCTCAGAGGAAGACAGCCTGCCTTAACAAGCATGGGGCCCTGAGTGAAATAGAGCAAGATGGCTGGCTTGCAAATGACAGTAAGGATGTGCTGGCTCCCTCATGACCTGACTTTGAGTGGCCACGCTCACCGGGGGCCATTCCAGAGTGGGAGTCCCTCCAATGAGAACCGGAAACCTTCCCCTCGCCCCTCCCTCCTTCCCCTCCCTCTACTCCCTGGCCCCAGGCACCCCGCTTGACAGGCTGCCACGCCCCTTCCTGCACCCCAGGTAGGAAATCCTCGCAGGTGGATACCGCACAGTTTGTCTTGTGTCCCAGACGCAGACTTAGCGAAACACTTTGTGGCAGGTAAATATTTCATGTCAGATCTCAGGGAGTATTAAAAATGCATGCATAGTATTACCACTAACTCACTGGAGGAGATGAGTTTTACCACCCTTGATCGCTGTAGCTTTTTGAAGTCTTAGCGTGTGTATAGCTCGTAGGAGCTGTGGTGAGCGCATGTGCCAAGTTTTTTGGGTCATGTACACAAGAAGCTACTGGGCATGGGCAAACCCCTGCCACCATGACAAAGGAAGTCACACCCACACCCACCCTAGACCACAGACACAGGAAGCTGTCTCCCCAGCTGTCCCCATGACAAAGGAAGTCACTCCCACACCCACCCTAGACCACAGACACAGGAAGCTGTCTCCCCAGCCGTCGCCATGACAAAGGAAGTCACACCACACCAGTGCCAGATTGGTCCCATTTGCAGGACTCGCTGGCTGTGGCAGGCCGCTCGTGCTGTTGTTCACGGAAGGCTGAGCCAGGCCGGGCGGGCCCCTCCCGGGCGGGCCTCTCCCTCCCCGTTTTACTGCTCCCCCTCAGTAGAGACAGTCCAGCTTTGGATGAGGCCCTTGTTTTCGATGTGCTGGCCCTTTGCCTGTCCCGTTTGGGGACATCCCACGGCCCCATGTTAGCTGGGCGCCTCAAAGCCAAGCCCTGCTCTGAGTGCCCAGGGGCACCCCAGCCCTTCCCCAGATGCTTGCCCTGCGCTGTGCCAGCCTGCTTCCAAGAGGAGTTTGTGTTTAGAAATCCAAGCACAGCCGCCAGCAGTGGAGCATCGGGGAGGACCAGGAATGAGGAGGGAGGAGCAGGAGGACGCTCCAGCGGGGAGACGGAGCACGCACGGCGGCCAGTGTCTTGGTTCCCACATTGCAATGTCCGTGAAATGGACTGAATGTGGATGAATTCTGTACCCAGGCCTGGGGAGCTACTGAAGCAGTTTTTGTGGTTGTTTAAAATGTGACTAGCAGAGAGTAGAGAAGAATAATCCCTACCAAACACGAAATGTAGGGCCCTGAATCGATAGGGAAAAGCCTTCTTCCTTTGCCTCGCTATGTTTGCAGGGCTCTCAGCAGGGGGGCGCTGGCCCGGGGTGACCAGGCCGCTGCACACGGGGGTGGCCGGTCGCTCTGGGGGTCCGGGTGACACACTCCGCTGCATCCTGTACTCCTCCCCAGGTGGGAAGCACCGTGTTCTTCAGATGCAGGAAAGGGTACCATGTGCAAGGCTCTACCACACGGACGTGCCTGGCCAACCTCACGTGGAGCGGGATCCAGACGGAGTGCATTCGTAAGTGCCCAGCCCTGCGCGTCGGGCAGGCAGAGCAGCCCCCGTCTCCATTCCCTAACCCCCGGCCCAAGCGGAGTTAGGGAATGGAGAAGGCCTGGGCCTATGTCCTCATATCTACTCACATGTGCACACAAAGGCCTGGGCCTGTGTCCCCATATCTACTCACATGTGCACACAAAGGCCTGGGCCTATGTCCCCGTGTCTACTCACATGTGCACACAAAGGCCTGGGCCTGTGTCCCCGTATCTACTCACATGTGCACACAAAGGCCTGGCCTGGTCTGTGGGTCTTCTCACATGTGCACACCTAAGGAAACCTGCTAGCTCCTATCTAGACATTAAAGTAATAAAGCTAACTAAAAATGAGAAATAAATATTAAAGCAACTATATTCATGGTTTACAAATTATAAATATGATAATCTGTCAAGGCTTTTATTTGATACATATAAATGATGAAACAAACATTCCTTAGTTATATTTTTAAACAAATGAGGATCAAGAATATCTTACATTTCTAAAATACACATCAGATTTTTAGCACTCATTTGTTGAACACAATTTTATTAGTTTCTGGCAAAAATCAGGGGGCCGGGATGTGGCCTAGTGGTAGAGTGCTTGCCTAGCATGCACGAAGACCTGGGTTCGATTCCTGGGTACCACATACATAGAATAAAAAGCCAGAAGTGGTGCTGAGGCTCACGTGGTAGAGCTCTAGCCTTGAGAAAGCCCAAGGACATTGCTCAGGCCCTGAGCCCACGCCCAGGACTGGCAAAGAAAAAAAAAATCAGGTGCGCTCCTCAGAGGAGGTCGCAGAGGCCGTGCGGATCCTCTCTAGGACTGCTCCCGTGTCCCGTAACCGTGTCAGAAGTGTTGCTCATCTCGAGCTGGCATCCCTCCTCTACAGCTCCACATGTAATGACATGGACATGAGACATTTTAAAATCGCTCCGTTCATAGCTGACTTTGTAGTGCGCTGCCGTGGCGTTGGCTAACGCGGTAATCCATCTTGCAGCTCACGCCTGCCGGCAGCCTGAGACCCCCGCGCATGCCGACGTGCGGGCCCTGGACCTGCCAGCCTTCGGGTACACGCTGGTGTACACGTGCCACCCTGGCTTCTTCCTCGCGGGAGGATCTGAACACAGGACCTGCAAAGCAGACATGAAATGGACGGGGAAGTCACCGGTTTGTAAAAGTAAGTCACCGGCGGCCACGCGGAAGAAGAGCACGGAGCGCGAGGCTGGCACGGCCGACGAGTGCTGGCTGAGCCTGAGTGCCAGGGTGGCGCCCGTCTCCTGGCCGACCCCCCGCCAGGCCCGAGCCAAATGCGGGGCTTCCCGCTGTGGCCAGAAAATGGACTTAACTATTCCAGCCACATTTGAACTGAAAAAGAGAAGCTATTTAGCTGAAGAAAAGCGTTCTGAATTTCAAAGTCATAGTATCTAATATTTTATCAGAGGATCTAATCTTCCTAAGTGAAAATGGATCAATATTTGCCAAGTATCTGAGCATATACAAATTAAACTTTTATAGTTTTAAGGTCACAAGCTGTTTGGTGACCACATAAGTTTATATTTCCTTCACATTGTTTTTTTTAAGTACAACATCAATTAGCAAGAAAATGACACTTTAATTACGGGCAGATTTGTGAGAGTATTAGGTCTGGGTGGGAAGAATGGCAGGTGCCCCTCTCCTCTCATTTTGAGCAAGCCTGGGGCCTGTCTATGCCTGGATTGGTGGATGGTGAGACTTCCCTAGCGATCTAGCCACTATTCTCAATTGGGAATATTGAACACTCATCTCCCCTGCTCTGCCTGCCAGGAGTTATAGTCTGACTGAAAGCTCTGAAGAGCTAAGAGATGACAAATTCAGTCTTACAGCAAGCAGGGGAAGCACTGGGTGACGTTACGAAGTCACTGACTTCAGTAGGGGATTGGAAACCGAGGGATGAAGTCCTAGTTCATTTCAGAGTTGCCCGCTGGCATGACAGGGCGGCCGTCCCGCATCTAAGGCCTCGTCCGCCCGCCCGCCCGCCCGCCCGCCCGCCACCCTCATTTGCAAGGCTCTCTGTTGTACCTGCCCACAGAATATCCACTCCATCCCTGGCTCAGCACCCCCCCCACACAAGACATACCCACAGCTAGCACAGGGGTGGAAAATGCATCTATAGACAGTGTGGTGTGCATTTTTTTTCATCTGGAGAAAGGAAAATTGCTTCACCTTGACATTTTTTTCAACCTTCTTCAAAAATTAATGTTTTTGAAAATGATAATATGTCTTTTTACTTGTAGGTAAAGGAGTGAGAGAAGTTAATGAAACAGTTACTAAAACTCCAGGTTTGTATACCAGAAGAGTTATAGCTTTCAATCCAATAAAGTAATTTGTTTTCTACCATCCTCTGCACAGTGAAACAACTGTCGGCATTTAGATTTCCGGTCCCTGACGAAGTCGAGGTTCCAACCATTTCAGAGACCGCAGGTCCCCACTGGGTGGCTCAGTGGCTGGCTCGTGGACTGGCAGTTGGTGGTGGGAGGCCCTGCAGGGATGGACACAGCTCACGCTGGCGAGCTGTGGCATTGTGTGGATGGCATGGGCAGCCCGACCCGGGGTGGGGGGGGCCGACAGAGAGCCTTACAAACAGGGTTGCAGTTCCGCCCCATCTGCTGGATGTAGGCCCCAGACACGAGGCGCTTTGTAAGCAAGCTCAAAGGAGGACTCCCACCTCCGTTCTAGTCTCCAGGACGCAGGGATCCTCTCCCTGTCTCCTGTGGATTCAAGGTTGGCCTCTAAAACACATCACCCAAGCAGGGTGCTCATTTCCTGGGAAAGCTGTTCTTATTCAAAAATCACCCGGCACAGGGTGTCTGTGCTGTAAGTTCACATTATCTACATCATAGAAGATAACCCCAAACTACACTAATCGAAAATTCTGTGCCAAGTTTTTTTAAACCAGATCATATATTAACATTTTTAATGGATATGGTTACTCGTGAGAGTTTCTTTACTCAAGTTTTAGCTCTATGTTCTTGGGCATAAAGCTTGATTTTAGAATCAACTTGTAACGCCGTCAATTCAGAATGCTGTGGTACATGTTAAACTCCAGGGGGAGGCACCTGGTCCCAGCACGGCTAGAGGAATCTCTCCAAGCTGCGTAATGTGCTCTGAACATGTCTTTACCTCGTAGGGCTATTTTTAAGTATTATTTAAAAGGCAAATTAGTGTTCTATAAAGGGTGAATGAATACTTATCCACTCAGCCGTTGCTTACCATATATTTTGTTGTGTTTTTTGTTGGTTTTTTTGGGGGGGGCTGATTATGTGTGTTGGATATTGAAAAATCTATCAATATGTTTTCTAGGTACACATATTATCATCAGTATTTCTTTCCCCCGTCTTCCAGAATGGAAGTGCTCTTGAATATGGTTAGACAGGTGACATGTCCTAGTCCAGAGCCTTCGGGCTGTGAATTTGCACATTAAGGATGCCCGCGAGGCAGCCCCTGCCCACTGCTGGCCGCCAGGCCTGTCATGGAAGCCACCTGCTTTCGCCCCCCTCCCTCTCTCCAGGCCCGTCCAAGGATAGAGCCGGGACGCGGTAGGGAATGCTGTCGCCACACACTAAAATCTCCAGCTCTGCCTGGGAAAGTCTTGCTTTAGAGGTCATCAATTTTAGTAAAGTTAAGGTAATCATTGTAGAATTTCTGATTAAAAACGAGGACCTGTGCAAGGCTACTTTCAGGTGAATGAAAGTGTTTTGTGTCAGTTTTGTATACGCAAGTGTTGATTTATCACTTCTTACCTGGCTCTACTTTGCCAGGCTGTTGCTTGTGGCAGCATCCGGCTCCACTCAAACCCTAGGAAGCTTTCCCGAGTCTGTTCCCTCTTGCTCCTGTCATTGCACTGGTGTTATCAGCCTGACCTATCTAGGGAGCTAGGAAAGTGGTTATCTGGACTGAAACAGAAGCAGGGACACAGGAGGCCCTACGTCCCTGTCGTATGATTATTGGTTTTAACTGGACATGCTAAAAATATAGGTAGGGCCGGAGTTTGGCCTAGTGGTTAAAGTGCTTGCCTAGCAGGCATGAAGACCCGGGTTCGATTCCTCAGTACCACATGTGTAGAAAAAGCTGGAAGTGGTGCTGTGGCTCAAGTGGTAGAGCTCTAGCCTTGAGAAAGCCCAAGGACAGTGCTCAGGCCCTGAGTTCAAGCCCAGGACTGGCAATAAATAAAAACATAAATACATAAATATATAGGTAGGGGAAAATGAATCTCTAGAAACTCAACATGTGTTCTGGCCAATTTTACATACAGTGGATTTTTGTCCAATTAAGTAATTGAAGCACATGTCAGGGCAGAAAATAAGAAAAGCCTAGGGGCTTGGATTTGAGGATTTACTCATGTATATTAGAAAAAACACAAAAACAAGCAATGTATTTCACAGAGAAAACGTGTTGATAGCATTTACATGCATTCCTGATGGATTTTATGGGCCACCAAGGTGGAATGTCTTCCACTGGCATGGATGAAAGGACAACAGGCTGCTCATCCCACCGTGCTCGCTGACTGGAATCTTGCGTACAGGAGATTGAAGAGGGGTAGAAGAATGGCAGACAGAGAGGGTGACACTTGGTGTTTACAAAATGCAACCCACAGGGTAGGAGAGCCTCTTGTCCCCCGCTGTGTCCACAGCCCAGAGCTTCGGGTTGTGATCTCGGGGGCCTGACAGAAGACGCTGCAAGCTCTCCTGAGCCCCCACGTCTCACGTAGCCAGGCCTGGTAGTGAGCTCCCAGGACAGTTGGACGCTTTGCTTCTGGGTCACAATGACAAGTCCAGCTGCCGTTGGCAGGACCGGTCACCACACTCCAGTGTTCGCTTGGGAGGGGGTCTGCTAGAACAGGCATGCCTTGGGGTCTACGATGCCTCCAGCAGAGCCAGAAAGGGGGACTTGCGCCCCACTGATCAGCCCACCCGTGGCTCTCCACTGTTGCCGTGAGAGGCCAGCGCCCAGGCCACGCTGCTCCTCACACGTGGTGTGCTGAATCGAAGCCTCTCAACCGGACCGTTTCGTGCATTCCGTGTTTGAAATACCTGGAGCCGGCATCTGGCTCTGTGTCCTGACGTCTGTCTGTTTCCCCCCTCGCAGTTCCTTCAGACGTGTTCTTCGTCGGCTCCGTGTGGAAAGGGTACTATGAGTACACAGGCAAAAGGCAGCTGGCAACGCTGACTGTGGACTGGTTCAATGCCACCAGCAGCAAGGTCAACGCGAGCCTCGCAGCTGGCCCGCAGGTGCAGGTGGAGCTCACAGGTGGGCAACGCCGCCCTGCCGGCTCCGGGCCCCGCCACACGCCAGCCGCAGACACGGGGCCCTCACAGAGCAGCGGCCCGGGTGCACGGCCCCCCACCCCGTCCCCTCCACCGTGCAGGGCTTGCTCATTCTTAGCAGCACTGAACTGGCCAGGCAAGGCTGTGGATGTCCCCACACGCGTGGACGGGGCTCACATCTTCTGGGCACGTGACGTTAAGAGCTGTGCTCTGGTGAAGGGAGTGCCTAGAGTGAGGGACCTCCTCTTTCTGGGATTCTCTGCACATAGACAGCAGAGTGTCACTCTTGTGTGGCCATGGTGGTCACCTCATGTTTGGAAATGAACCCATGAGTGGGTCACCGCCCTGCAACCTCGCCTCTCCCGGCGGCCCCCACCTCTCATGGGCCAGGCCCGGTATGCCACGCCCATCCAGGGTCCTCCATTGACGCAGCCCAGTCTGGGTGAGGGCTGGGGCTGTGGGCTGTGAGCCCCGGCGGGGTGGCCGAGCGCCTGCGTGGGCCTGAGGGCTGTGGCTGTCTTCACAGGGGTCTACAAGAAGGAGGAGGCCCACCTGCTGTTGAAAGCCTCGCACATCAGAGGCCCGGCGGATATATTTGTAAGCAAGTTTGAAAATGACAACTGGGCCCTAGATGGCTACGTGAGTACCCACCCAGGGCAGTGCCCAGCGCGGGGTGTTCCACGCGTGGTCCGTGTGTGATGAGCTAAAGCCTGGGCAGAGGCTGTGGGAGGTTTGGGGGACTCAAGGGTCTCCAGCAGGGAGCCAGGGGGGTCTCACCCACCCTCCCTCTCGTCCCCACAAGAGCACGTCATTTGAAATGGAAAAATATGGTCCAGAGCAAAGAAGTTGTTACCCTAGAAGACAAAAGAGAGGTTCAAGTCCATCCCCTCCCCAGCCAGGTTTGCGCCACCACAGGTCTTTCATGGCTGTGACCATCTCCTTCCCAGCCTGCTGCACAAGCTGGTTCTGGGGACGGGTGTGCCTCTCACGGCCACCCGCGGCGTGACACGGAGCAGACATCATGACGTCTTCCCACGAGGACAGCCACTTTGGGGGTCGAAGGAGATGGCTCTCGTGCTTCTCCTGAACTTTTTTGCAGATGGAGTTCTAGCTTTGAACTACAAATGTATCGCCGAAAGGCGTTTTAAGGCTGAGTGTTAAACGGGGTGGGGTGGAATGTGAATGTGTGGGGCCCACGGCAGAGCCACTCCTGCCCGGCGCCCCCCCAGCCTCCTCCCTGCCTGTCTCCCAGGTGTCCTCCGGGCTGGAGAGGGGCAGCTTCACCTTCCAAGGCGAGGTGCACGGGAAAGACTTTGGGAAGTTCAAGCTGGAAAGACAGGGTAAGTGGAACTCACTACCTTCACAAATAAAGCAAAGACCCATTGTTCTGCAAGGGAGACACTGAAATGACATGGCTTTAAAATTAAAACAAAAATGATGGACGAGATTACTGTGTGTTACAACTAAACAGAAACAGATCCTTTTGACAAGTAGACAAAAATGTGTAAATATGAAAACAAATATGCCCGATATTTAATATATCATTGCATCAAAAATATTTACCATATAAATATACATTATATCTATTATTTATAAACTATATGCCATATATTTATGTTTATATTTATATGTCATCTCTACATACTAAATCTTTATTATGTAAAAAATTATTTTAAAAATGAAGCAGAATGAAACTGAATTTTACAATAAATATTATATAATACTCTAAGGAAACAGAGTTGTTAAAAGTGAAAAAGAATTTTTGAAAAGAAAACATAATTAAAAATAGCCAACAAACTTATGAGGTCTCTAAAAATATGTATACACACACACACATAAGCTATATGGTGCTTAAAAATTAAAAAGACACACTTTAGAGAAAATATTCTGGGCTGGTAGACCAGACTTGGATATGTGGAATTTGGGAATTTGAGATATTTGTGAGTAGAGGTCCTTTCAATAACTATGACATTTTGATTAGGCAAGAAATAAAATGTGTTCTTTGCATATATAGGTGTGTTTTGTTCAAAATTGTACTGATTAGAACACACAGGAGATGTGGAAATGTAATCATGCAATCCTGCCCTTAATCAGTGTCATATGTTTAAATCAAAGTTACCTGGACAGGCCCAGGAGGTTGCTCAAGAGCAGAGCACTTGAACTCTGTGCACACAGCCCTGGGCCTGGTGGCAAACACCACAAAAATAAAATGCAATCCACTTTTTAAGAAAAGAAACAACTTGGGCCGGTGTGGTGGCTCATGCCTGTGATCTTAGCTACTCAGGAGGCTGAGATCTGAGGATCAAGGTTCAAAGCCAGCCCGGCCACAAAAGAACCTGAGACTCTTATCTCTAATTAACATCTAGAAAATGGGAAGTGGGGCTTGATTCAAGGGTAGGGCAGTAGCCTTGAGCTGAAGAGCTCAGGGACAGCACCCAAGCCAAGTTCAAGCCCCATGACCCACAAAAAAAAGAGAAAGAAACAACTTGTAAATGTCATATACCATCTTGCAGCCATTGGTTGTAGGACTGATTGTTTGCAGGGAATGACGTGAAGCCAGACGCATTTGTTCCGAGGACTACGTCAAGGGGTGAAGCACGCACAGCCATGCTCAGGAGAGCAGTGTCGGCTGTGTCCGCCCCGCCCCTCTTTTTCTTCCTCTACCCTCTGAGGGGACCTCAGCAACCAGACAGAGAACAGGGCTTGCCTCTTGCCTCTACTACCTACTGCTTTTAGGATGGAGGATGAGGCGTAATATTCTTTTTAAGGTTTTATGTGGAAATAGTTGTCATTTCAGTGAGATAGGCAAGTCACCAGTCCAGAGCATGGTTTGCACGTACTGCACACGGGCTGGGCTTGCACGGTTCTCAAGCTCCCGCCTAAAGCTCAGTACAGTTGGATCGAGGCAGAGCCCAGCAGGTGTGGGTGTGGGCCGCTGTCTCGGCACACAGAGAAGAAGAGGCACTTGTGGAATGAGACTGAATGCTGTGAACAGCCGCATTCTTCCTTGCGGAATGCTGTGTGCGCGTTGGTACCAGCACCACCCGTTGAGGTGGCATCGGCAGTGGGCTGTTATCTGAGCGAGGCACCCCAGGATCCCGAGGGTGCAGGGTCCTTCCAGCCTGCATAGCAACACACACGAAACGCAGGGGAGCCTCTAACAGAATGGACGATGAATCGTAAAATAATTCCACCATCCCAAATTCGGCCTCCCTGACTAGAAGGGCTTCTGGTGGCAGGGCCAGCAGCAGCTGGTGTTTCAAGGTGCTGGCTGCTATTTGGGGCAATGCAGTGGACCCAGTGCTCTGGGTGATGTTTGTTTCTGCTGTCTGAGCCACACTCTGTCACTGTCCTCTGTTTGCCCTAGGGCCCTGTTCTGCTCCTGTTTCAGGACACTGCAGTGAGCCAGACAGACTGTGTCTCTCTCTCACCCAAGAAACGGACCCAATTTATCACTTTGCTGTTATACATTTTTTCATATAACCTTATTCCCCTTTTCATCTAACATAATAACAGTTTGCATCCACAGGAAATCCTTATGCTCATGTAATGATGAGCTTATTGTCGTCAAAAAAATAAAGAACTAATTTGAATCCCAAGAAAATTTCCTATTCACCTAATTAGAAAAAGCTATGCTTAAGTAATGCTTCAGCAGCAAGCATTCATTTAAGAGTGATGGCTAAAGCCTATGTTTATGGGTAAAAATAAACCTCCGATGGTCTCAGTCCAGAAGACCATCAACCAAAGAAGTGATTATCACTAAGTAAGTGCTGAAGTCGCGTTGATTTGAAAGACAACTTTAATGTAAAATCTTGTGTAACATAATCAACCCAAATTGGTTTCCCCATTTAAGAGGAATCGCTTTCTCCACACATGGAATGAAAGAGTGTCTGTGATAAGGCACGAAACTGATAAACAGTTTAACTAGAAAATCTGAAGGACTCACAGCGCTGTACAGAGGCAGGCAGCTTGGAAAGGACTTGCAGGTATCTCTGCTGATTCCCAGGCGACTCACCTAACTCACCACGTGGGAACAGATGCTCATGTTCATTCTTAAGTAAAGAAATCTGCATTCACCTAAATCCTCAGATTTAACCACAGAGAAGCAGTAGTCTCTTGAGGAAGGAGGGCGGCAGAGAGGACAGAGGGGCGGAAGCCCTACTACACCATACGCTGGGGCCCCCACAAACCAGGGCACAAAGCCTGAGGCTGTCTGGAGAGAATCAGGTATGACAGAGCAGCAGGGGCGCTCAGATGGCGCTAGGCCAGGCTCCTACCCAGAATGTTTCATGCATAATTTAGATCCCTGTGACTGTAGAGATATAGCCAAAGCATCTTCTTCAACTGTGGAGAAAAGCACTGGAAAAATGAGAAGTAAAAATAATTGCAAAACTATTACTAGAATATAAAACCAATGAACTCGTTACTATATGCCTTTAAAAATGGAATCATTTGTATGTGCCCATAGAAGAAACTCAAAAACAAGTCGGTAGAAAAGTGATGTGGAAGGGTACATGGAATGTAAGCAAGAAAAGGAAGACTTTCACGACAGTATTAGTGCAGTAGGGAAAGGAGGCTTAAAAAAAACTCCCTAGCAACAGTAAAGGTGAGCACACAACTTATAAAAATAAATCAAGTCGGGCGGTGGCTCACGCCTGGAATCCTAGCTACTCAGGAGGCTGAGGTCGGAAGATCACAGTTCAGAGCCAGGCTAGGCACTAAAGTCCATGAGACTCTGACCTCCAATTAACCACCAGAAAAATGGGAAGCGGGGCTGTGGCTCCAGACGTAAAGTGGTGGCCTTGAGGGGAAGAGCTCAGAGACAACACCCAGGCCCCAGAGTTCCAGTACCACGACCTACCAAAAAATAAGAAAATGAAACAAGACTTTGCTTTCCATTTGGAATTCTACAAGTTCTGAAAGTGTGCTTCTGGAACCCACGCCAGGTCAGCCGGTCAGCATTCTGCTAGACGTATTTGCCTCTGTACACCTGGACGCTAAGTGACCCATGACATTCGGCCCGATGAGTTTCAGAATCCTGTGTTGGGAGTAAGCTCCCCCCAAACATCTTCTTTGCCAGCTATGTCTGATGGCGTGGATTCCTAGTGAGTGCCCGTGCACTGATTCCACGCACGCCGGGCTGCTGTCAGAGACAGGGCCTCAGGCGTAGCTTAGGCTGCTCCACTTCAAACTGGGGCCGCCTGCCTCAGCTGCCCAAATGCTGGGATTGCAACTGGCTGTGCACGCTCCTCTGCGGGAGAAAGCGCCCTGTGTGTCCCTCTGCCTGCACACTGATGGAGACCCTGCTGTGACCTGCCTGCCATTCCTCCGTATCCTCCTGCCTGTCTGAGTTCTGACGCCGCCGGGCACTCTGCCTTTCGAAAGCATCATGACATACATTTCCACACAACTCTGGAAAGTCTAGATAACTTCCGGGACAAGTCGGGAGAGAACAGCAAGTACAAACTCCCTCTATACACAGAAAAAGTGGTGTTTTTAGAAAAGGTTTTTCTGCAAATACAAATCTTTACAGCTAAAAACAGCAGTCAGGGCCATATAGGGACCCAGGCCTCACGCTGGCCTTTGAGATGGGAGGCTGCTGTCTGCCCCGTGGTGCCACTGAGTTAGCTGCGGGAGGAGGGCTCGGCCCTGGCTCTTTAAGGTGGGGTGAGAGTGTTCGGGAGGCAGCCTGGTTCTTAGCAAGTCATACCCACAACTTCCTGAGGGTCGCTCTGCACGCCCCGTGCGGGTCCGCACACTAACCGTCTCCCTTGTCTTCCAGATCCCACCAGCGCCGAGCCAGATTCGTCAAATCGTTACCATGGCACCAGCGGTGGCTCGGTGGCAGCGGCCATTCTGGTCCCCTTCTTTGCTCTAATTTTATCAGGGTTCGCATTTTACCTCTACAAACACAGGTACCACAGAGCGCAGTGTGAGCGTGTTCTGAGTGTGATCGGTTGGTTTGGGTAATGGTGTCCGCTCAGGAGCTGTGCTGCTTGACATGTGCTGGGACATTAGGGAGTACTTGTAGACCCCGTGTTTTGCTGGTGAGGATGCTGTTTTTGTTTTATTTTGATTTTGGTTCTACCTTGTTTATAGGACACATGGGAGTAATTAGCCTTAAAGAAATGAATGGCCAAGCTAAAATCTAGCATGCTCTGCCATTCGGCAATCAGAATATCGCCCCAATGTCCAGCCTGTCAACAGAATTGTCTCTATGTCTGGGCGAACGTATGAATCTAAATTTATACATTTTCTAATTCTTATCTTCAGAAAATAAAAGCTGAGCTCTTAACATGTATGGAACACTCATATACCCTCTACACCTTGAGACGTTCCTTGGGTATCTACGAATGTGCAAATCATTCTTAATGGCAGTGTTAACACACGGAGACAGAAGTGTTAACGGATCTTCCACTGCCTTTGGGATGGCGTGGGTGCAGATACTTTGAAGAGGCTCTGGAGGAATTCCAAAATCTCCGTATATCTATAGATGGGTGATAGATGACTTGGATGGATTTTTCATATGTCAAATTGCTTTAAAATATAGTTTGGGATATTATATAAATAACAAAATTATGCTCCTCTGGAATAAGCTTAAAATACATGAGATGTGTTAAATGACCACGTATGGCTAATATTGGCTACACAAACAACACAGATGTGATGGCACATTTTTTGTGGGTGTGTACAGGTCCTGGGACTAGACCTTCATGTCCGGGCACTGTCCCTGAGCTTGTTTGCTCAAGCCTAGTGTTCTACTAATTGAGTCATAGCTGCACTTATGGGTTCGGGGGACAGACAGGGAGGTGGTTCCTGGAGCTAAGAGTCTCAGACTTCCCTGCTCAAACTAGTGGGGCTTTTTGGCCAGTCCTGGAGCTTACACTCAGGGTCTGGGCACTGTCCCTGGGCTTCTTTTACTCAAGTCTCTACCATTTGAGCCACAGTGGCCCTCCTGTCTTTTTCTGTGTATGTGGTACTGAGGAATCGAACTCAGGACTTCACGCATGCTAGGCCAGCACTCTACCACTGAGCCTCACTCCCAGCCCTAGGCAAGCGTGGAAACTACTGAGTAGCTAGAATTACAGGCCTAAGCCACCAACCTAGCTTTTGTTTTTATGCTTTCTTCTGTTATCTTTGAGTAGCTGTACAAAGGAGTTATTGTTCCACAAAAAAGTTTATGAATACAGTGCATACTCGTTGGTGTCACGCTCTCTCCCAGCCCTACCCGTCCCCTTTTTTTCATTTTTTTAAGGAAAAATTTTAGGCTGTACACTGAATTTTATGACTGCTTTCTTCCTCCCGTTCTCTCTTTCCTCATCTCCTCCCCTCCACTTAGCCTTGCCCCTCATCGTTCCAGTACCTGCTTCTTGGTGTTTGTGTTTACTAGACTGTGAGTTAGCCTTTGTAAGAATTGCACCATTTGAATTCTTGCCTGAACACCCCATATTTTGGTTAATATATCTCTCTATACTTGCACAGCCGCTACATTTATAAAGTAATTCCCGCTTCCACACATTTGTTCTTTGTCTCTTTGGGCCTGTCCTCACTAAATATAATTTTTCCCAAGTCCATCCATTTTCTTATAAATGATTTAATATTTTTCTAGTGGATGAGTCAAATTCCATTGTGTGCATATCCCCCATTTTCTTGATCCGTGTGTCTCCCGAGGCACATCTGGGCTGGTTCTGTCGTGTGCTCTGGTGACTTTACTGTGTCCTGGGGTGGACTCTCAGGGATAAATGTCCAGGGTGAGCTTGCTGTGTCCTAGGAAAGCTCTATGTTTAGAGTTTTTTAATGTGGAATCTCTGTACTACTTTCCAGAGTGGCTGGACAAGCTCACATAGCCTGCAATAGTGTAGAGTGGTCCTTTTCAGTCCACATCCATGCCAGCATCTGTTATTGCTCACGTTCTTGGAGGTGGCCATTTTAACTCATCCAGAATCAATGACACTTTTGCTAGTGAGGCTATTTTAGTTTTACCATGTTTTTCTTTTTTCTTTACTTTTCTCTAACAAGAGAGAAAAAAGAGCCTGAGCAGATATATTTAGACAGTTGAATTTAAGAATTCTTCTAATACTTTATACATGGATTACATGTAATATGTATGATTCTATTTAATTGTAAAATATAATAGCTACTTCAATAGTAAATATTGTATTTTTCTATAAAGATTTATTTGTAGTTTACCAGAGATTAAATAGCATTAGAAAAATAACTAGCTGTTAGTGAATATCGGGGATGCCTCTCTGCCCCCAGTTTCTGTGACAACGTGGACCCACCACCCCGGGCTCCTGTACACCCCGGACCCTGTGTCTCCGTGGCTATAGGAGAGCTGTGTACCCCAGGCTTTGAGCTCACCTTCACCTCCTGGGAGGTCTGAAGAGTCCTTTTCTGCACACACAGTTGCTGGATTTGGGAACTCTGTCCCCCTGTGTGTAGCCCCCACACGAAACCTGCTCAGCTAGCTGGGCCCTCGGCTGGGCCCTCTGCTCGCAGGCTCTCCTGCAGGGCAGGTCTTGCTCCTCCAGCCTTCACACCCCATGCCCCGCCTGGTGGCCCTGGCGCTCTCACAGAGTCCTGGTGTCTAACTTCACTCCCTCTCTTCCTTCTAGAACAAGACCAAAAGTTCAGTACAATGGCTACGCTGGGCACGAGAGCAGCAACGGACAAGCTTCCTTTGAAAACCCCATGTATGATACTAACTTAAAACCCACGGAAGCCAAGGCTGTGAGGTTTGACACGACTCTGAACACAGTGTGCACAGTGGTATAGCCCTCGGCGCCACTGGGACTGATTCATAGCCATACCTCTGACGGACAAGCAGTGATTCCTCTGGTGCCATAGACTCCCCCCCCCCCAGCACCGCTCTTGCTTTGTGCAGCGATCTTCACCCTCATCTCGGCAAATGTGCAGCGGGAATTCCCATGCAAACACCATCTCCATCACCAAAGTGTTTTCCCAGCGCTGGCCGCCTCACTTGAAAGCGAGGCACTCAAGGAAGAGGGCCAGAATCTGTGCCGCAGACTCCGGTGTCTCCGCGTGTCTAGATGCCTCTGCACATCACCTCTGGGCAGGTGTACATCCTCCTGGTGCGGTGACAGAATGGCAGCCACTCCATCGGTGTTTTTGTTTCCTTTTGCCCCTCATGGATAGGAGCCCTCTGCACAGAAAAGGCTTTCCTCAAGATGCTGCCGTGACATGTCCGCACACCTGCACAGGCGCTGCTCCGTCTTCCTGAGACCCGGCGAGCTCGAAGGGCCACGTGTCCATCTCGGGGACATTTGAAGATCTCACCATCAGCTCTTGTCTTGCAGAATTTGCAATGCACAATTTTTTGCACTAGTGTGTTATGAATGGCTGAGTAAGGTTCGGATAACGAACAAACAATTTACACAGGGTTTGTCCCCACGACCCATTGTATATAACCATCGTCATATCACTGAGCAAAATGTCCGACCACCACCTCAGTTGGAATCTAAGGAAAGAACCGTAGACTGGCACAGATTTTACAAAGAAATACAATACTGAAGAGATTTATTTTATTATGGTTCCGTTCGCTACCTTTATGTGTTGAATTCATTGCTGAAGTCCGATGATACACAAGAGGCCTTTTATTTCCCATGTTTTATTCCCTTATTGCTGTCATCTTCCCTCCTGTTGTCTCTTCTTTCCTACGACGCAGCAGGAGGTCTCGGCAACCTCCGGTCGCCATGTACAGATGTGAATAGTAATTTATTTTAGATAGCTCCAGAGCCTGCAGGGGTCAGCTCACCGCGGTCTTCCCGGCATAGGGCCGCCCTTTCCTTCCCCTGACGCCCCTCGGAAACTGCGCTCTGCCAGCGAGGGTGGGGGAAACACACACTGCCCACCCCATCCATTTGATGCATTGCCCTTCCTTCTGTTCCGTGATAGAATCGCAGGCAGAAAGACCATGGCGGTGATGTCTGCGAGCTTCCACTTCCTCATGGGCAGCCGGTCAGATACGGTATGACCCCTGAGAGGTCAGGCTTCCCTTGTGGAACAGTCCAAACCGTGGACGGGGCGGGGGGGGCACGAGCGTGCTCTGTAACATAGTCCAAGGAAGATCATGTTTATTTTTATTTATACTGTTTGATAAAAGTATTTTTGAAAAGATAGCACTTATTTTGTTATTTGGTGTTTAATACATGGCCCTCTGCACATGGTGGCGTCCCCTGGAGACATCAGGCACAGCAGCCGCCTCCCCACCCCGCCCTGTCTGAATGCTGGGGCTGTGGCTGGAGCCAGGGAAGGGGGCGCTGGGCGGTGGCTGGCGACTGGCCCACGTCGTAGGCCTCTCTGCGGAGTCTATCTCCATCTTGCGGGAGGGCACAGCCCTTGCGAGGCTCCTGGCCTTGTGCTCTGGGGCCGCGCTGTTGACCACGCGTCACCGAGCTGAGCACTCAGCATGGCGCGTGCGTCCCTCCCGGTCCTGGCTGAGGGATGAGTCTCTGGGGAGTGCCCCATGGCTGCTCGGAGGGCAGGAGCTGGGCCTGAGCTGAGAGAAACCGGAAATGTCGGGAGCCTGGGGACGGCTTCATGCAAGGGAGAACAGGGTTACTGTGTACATATATTAGGTGTATATGTATATATATATATATACTTCTCTATTGTACATATCTAAGTTTGAGTCACTCAAACTAGGTGCAAACTACCGCTGACTCCAGAGTCTGAATTAATGTCTCTCCCCCGTCCATGACCTGCTTGCTACTCAGTACCTTCAGAGGTCCTGGGAGACAGGACACACGCATACCCATGTGCGTGTACACACACACACACACACACACACACACACACACACACACGAATCCATGCAACAGACCCGTGTTATTTCCTTTGTGTGCAAACTGTCCCAGTGGTTGATGGTTCGGAGCATGTGGTTGAAAACTGACCAACAAAACTGAGCAGAGCTCTTAGTGAGGATCCTGTCCCATTTCTTCCTGGGGTGTGTGCTGAGTTGCACTGCGGGGTCCCCACCGCTGAGGATTCGTCGGGGCAAGCCAGGCCAGGGCAGATCAGAGCAGGGCAGATCAGGGCAGGGCAGGGCAGGACAAGTCAGGCCAGGCCAGGCCAGGCCAGGGCAGGGCAGGGCAGGGCAGATCAGAGCAGGGCAGATCAGAGCAGGGCAGATCAGGGCAGGGCAGGGCAGGGTGGGGCGGGGCAGGGCAGGGCAGGGCAGGGCAGGGCAGGCCAGGTCAGGACAAGTCAGGTCAAACCAGGCCAGGCCAGGGCAGATCAGAGCAGGGCAGGGCAGGGCAGGGCAGGGCAGGGCAGGCCAGTCCAAAACCCAGCCCTGCCCTGCGGTGTTGGAGTCCTATGAGAACTGGCTAGGTCTGTGCTTCGGCTGTGTATCACCTCTGCTTCTCTCACATCTTGCCTTCCTTCAGGCTAGCTGCAATAATTTTTTTCTTGTGTAACATATTTTGTAAACAACAACAAAAAAGCTATTATAAAAAAGGGGGGGGAAGAAAGCTGGCGCTCTGGTCAGGAAGCCCCGTCACCGCCACCCGCCTGCTGCCTCTCACGCTGCTCTCACCACGTAGGTGCAAAGACCTTTTTGTACAGAGATATATTTTTTATGAAGAATTTGTAAAATTATTAAATATGATGTAATTTTTGATTAATGTAGGTAAATTGTTAAAAAAATAAATGTTTTTACAATACAAAACTGTAATTTTCCCAATAATGTAAAATGTATTATCTCTAGCTGATTTTCAGTTCCAATTCTATGACAACATGTATTCATATTAAAGTGGCCTGTTAAAATGAACAGTATCTTTTTTGTCAAAAAAAATATAAAGAGAGTGTAATATAGCCTGTGCAATGCCACCTATCTTTAAAGCAAACCAGAGTTCTAATTAAATATTTAATTTTAGATTTCTAGTTCCCGGTGTGAGTTTATTGTGGCTCCTTGTCTTCCTCGGAAAGCCAGCCCTCCTCTACCCCAGCACGCGCGTGCCACCGGCTGCTGCCCCGGAGAGGTGGGTGGGCCCTGGCTGCTCAGTTCTGTGTGAACCTTCTCTTTGGGCATCCACGTCTGACAGACGCCGTGAGCAGCGCGGGGGACACGCGGGCGAGCCCTCCGATGGCACACCCGCAGGCTTTACCCGCAGAGCACTCCCTCCCCCGCTCTCCACGGGCCTGTATCGGAAACATGGAGCTGCACATCTGCCCGATCCTGAGAATCAAGCCAATAGTATTTGTGAAACATAAAGGAAAAAAGCTTCCTGATGGGCTCAAAACAGCCAGGGTCACGCTGCCCCTTGGCACGCGGCCCGTGGCGTGGACCTGGGGGGGACGCTGCCCACCTCCGGCCAGCTTCAGATGCCAGGAGAAGAAACAGACATGGAGAGGCGGGTGCTCACGTTCCCGGGACTCACAGGTGGGGACCGGGTACTAGAAGCTGGTTCCTCTTGCTGTGGCCTTGTTTCTCACCAGAAACACCACATGGTTAAATTCTCCAGTGTCACATTTTTACTTGCAATGACAGCCTTGCTTTCATCCTCCCTGTGCGTCTTCACCGTCCTCCTTTGGTGAACACGGTCCCTGCTGAGACCCCTTGAAGAAATGAGCTTGTGCAGCCTGTGCTTTAGCAGACTCTGGAAGCCTCTTCCCTAACGTGCCTGCTGGAGTTCTCTAACAGGTTGGCGTTTCCAGAGGGACTGGGCCCCGCTCTCAGCCTGGTCTTGTGTGGAGGAGCAGGTGACTTCCTTGTACATTCCCCCGCCTCTCCTGCTGGGAGGTTGTCCTGGGCCCAGGTCTGCACAGAGCAGTCCTTACCACCTCACGACTGCGCCCTGCTGACTGGGGATTTCTTTCTTCTCTTTTTGAAGGACTGTGAATTGGACGACAGATCTCTGAAGCCCGGGGCAGAGTTACAAAGCCGCAAGAATCGGGCGGCTTGGAGCTGTCCTCTGCACACCGTGAGCTCGGGCTGCCTGGCTGCCACTGCGGTGAGTGTGTGTGCCCAGAGTCCAGGATTACTAGAATTCTTTGATTTACTACATGAGACACATGGCAAGAGCAATGCTGTCCATAGCTTGGGATGCCCAGAGCTTCCCTACCTTGGCGTGTTGCCCTACGTGGGTCCCCAGGCCACCTGAGTTCTCAGGGACAGGAGACGTTCTAAGAATATTCCAGACCTGAACTTAATTACCAGGGAAAAGCTGCCCCCTGGGGACAGCCATAACCCTGGCCTTCTTCAATGAGGCGAGCTGGCAAGGGCGTGGTGCAGGCCTGAGCAGGACTCCTGCGTGGAGAGAGCTGAGCAGGTCTCTGCTTAGTCCTCCTGGTGGCTCCGGGACGTCCCTGTGTCAGGAGGGAAGGACTGAGCAGGGCTCAGGCAGGAGCAGGATTTGCGCAGTGCACCAGGTCGACAGCTCCCTAGGGCAGCCACCGTCCATCTCTGCCCAAGTGCACAGCCCCCAGACTCACCGCCAGCCCCGGGCCCTGGGCCTGCAGACCTAATGCCCCTGCAGAGGCTTAGTGATCCCAGTGACACTCTGGATTCCAGAACTTGCACTGTCAGGGACCCAGAGCCACCATCCAGAGGTTCTTAAATCACGTTGCGGCAGACATCGCACACCCCGAGGATTCCGGCTGTGCTTCCCAGAGGACTGGCTTGTCTGTGGAATGAATTCCTCACCCTTCCCATTTCCAGTTCTCCTCCCTGGGGACATGTCCACAGGGCGACACCGAGGCTGGAACGAAGCCACACGCATGGACTGGTGCACCCCTCGCCTGCTGTCCTGCTGGACGCTTGTGACCACATTGTGGCAGCCTTCTCAGCGCCTCCTCTTCCAGGGAGGCCCACTTCTCACTGCAGGTTTATCTCCCTCTGAACATGCATTTAATTTTGCACGGTAGAATTATATAATTAAGTTTCTAGGAAATGGTGCAGCAGGCAAAATTTTACCTCCAAGAATTCGAGGGTAATAATCAGCAAATGCAATAGACACTAAAGCACATTATTTCATTATAGTACTCTGGAACTTAGACTCTTAAATAAACATGCTCACACAAGAGATTGCCCGTTAGTAATTAAAAGTGGGCAACTGACTTATTTTCCATTATAATTAACATTATCCAGAGAAGCTCTAGATGCACAGTAGATGTTCAATAAATAAGTTTTGGCTACTTGAGCACACGGTCAATTATTCTTTTTATCAAAAGAGATGTGTACTAGAGTTGTATTCAGTACGAGATATTACTTATTTCTAGTACACATCATCTCTCGGTAACAATAAAAGCAACATTTGTAGGTCACTAAAGCATAGCCTTTGGATTAGAATTTTATCTATTTTCTTTGTAGTTTATGACGTTTCTTCAGTATTCCTTTAGTTTAAGTACCAGAGCTATACTTTTGGGCATGTAAAAGGGGGAGTAGGGTGGAAGGAAGGAAAGGGGGACAAAAACATGAGAAGGGGTATTAGTGTTCGAGAAGTAATGCACCCACTACCTGATGACTGTAACTGTAACTCCTTTATATAGACCCTGACAATAAATACAATAAAAGGGGGTGAGTATACTTCATGTTTGGCATAAAGAGACTGTTACTTTCCAGGTGTGCACACAGCCATGTAGTTTTTGATGAAGTATGTGGAAAAGCTTTGCATGTAAGTCCATTGTTCCACCCTGTGATCACTTTTCAGTAAAGCTCAGAATCTATTTTTGAAGAGCCCAGCAAATGTAGGTGCCTATCCAGTGAGACACTTGATGTGAATCGTCTCCAAACGTGGGGTCCTGCTTCTTCCACCCGGGACACTCTCAGGGTGAGGAGCTGGAGCCCAGCGCAGGGCTGCGATGCAGAGTGGCAAAGCCGGAGCAAGTGGGAGGCAGCCAGAAGCTCCTGCGCCCACGGGGCAGAGAGGAGAGGGCCATCACGGAAGCGGGCCTGGGAAGCCGGCGTCTCTGCAAGTCCAGTCACACACAGTGAAATCCGCACACACCGGGGAAGCACGGCACACTAAATGTTCCCAGGACTCACACGGGCTATGAGATGCCTAATCTTCACAGCGCCAGAACAGAAGGCCAGCAGGGGCTGTCAGAGCCCCTAGGGCCAGGCCTTAGCTGCCACAAAGCCAGCGCCTGCTGGGACCCACGCCGCCAACGTGGGCCAGAGCACAGCTTCCCATCTCCCCACCACGGGGTTTACCTGCAGATTGCTTTGTGTTCATCTCTCTCTGGGCTGTTCCAGCAGTTAGTTTAATGGTACTTGGGAAGATGGATAAATACTCTGAGTTCTCTGTTTCTCTTCCCATTCTTAGACTTGCATCACCATTCCTGCTGGTCAGGTACTGTGTTGCCCCAAGTTGACCAACTTGCCCGACCTTTGTCCTCTCTGTTTTGTGCTGGGCGCTTTCCAGTGATGGCCCTCAATGTTCACTGAGCCAGCGTTCTGCCTCTCTAACCTGCGGTCACCGAATGGGGTTTTGTTGCCGTTCTGGTATTACAGGTGTGAGTTCTAGGCTATAATTGTCCCGGAGTGCTGGTGTTGAGTCTCTTCTATTTCCTTTCATCAACTAGCCCTCTTCCTCTTCATTTTCAGAGCATATTGACAGTAGCTGCTCTGAAGGCTTTATCTGCGAGCCTCAGCATCGGGGCCAAGCTGGAGCCTGTTCATTCTCTTTCTTCTGATGAGTCTCCTTGCTACTATAGAAACCCCATACGTTTTACTATCTTAATCAATTAAGCATACAATTAAGTGTTCGTAAGTAAATTTCATGCTATACAGCCACCACCGGTACCCAACCCCACATGTCACCATCCTGCTCGGTGCCCCCTGTGTCGTTAGGGGCTTCTGGTCACCGTCCTGCTTTCTGTCCATGAGGCCCCACAGCCAGCGACTCATACAGCAGCTGCCCTTCAGCATCCGGCTCTTTTCTCATGCTTCAAATGTTTATTTATACTATAAATACAATATAAATCGAGCAGAATAGTATTTGGTCCTTAAGACTTAGAAATATTCCATTGTGTATAAACTGGGAGGATTCAAAGCTGGAATCTGAACTCCAGGCCTGGTGCTTGTTAGATTGGTGATCTACCACTCGAGCCATACCACTAGATTTGCGTGTTATTTTGGAGAGGATTTTCCTGCCTGGCTTACCTAGAACCATGGTCCTCCAGAACTCAGACACTCGGCAGAGCCCGGATTTCAGGTCACAGATCGCAGTTGGTGATGGAAAGTCTTCCTCTGGACCTTGTGAACGCTGCTGCCATTCGCACAGGGAACATTTCCTTTCTTTCAGTAGACACATAGCTGAACGGTGGCGTCGTGAGCTGTGTGCAGCATTATGAGGGACAGCCAAAATGTTTACCGGAGCAACGATCCCGCATTCCATTCCTCCCGAGAAGACCCTTGGGCTTCATGTTCTGCGCTCTCCTCATACTGTGTTATTGATAATTACCATCTTTGTGAATGGGTGGGGATATCCCATGTTTGTTTCCTTGCATTTCCCTAATGGTGTATGAGCTGAGAATCTTCTATTGTGTTTTCCTAGCTGTTTGCAGTCCCTGCCTTTTGACCCCCCTGGGGCAGAGCTGTTCCTTAGTCCAGGCAGCCTGGACTAAGGAAGGTGAAACCATTCCCCTTCCCTCCCACGGCCAGTCCCAGAAGAGCCGCAGAGTCCTCTCCATGCAGCTCCGCAGCCCACCAGCTTCCCTGGGCACACAGGCCTGGGTGTGTCGCTGAGCTGGGTCCTCCCCTGCCCTCTGCTGCTCCAGCTTCTTGTCTCTCTGTCAGTATTTCTATTCATTTCTTGGGGGCAGAAAAGAACTTGTAACCTCTCTGTGTCAGCGCAGTAGGACTCCTCCTCACACATTTGTGTGCTGGATTTCATTAACCCCAAGTAAAATTTCCAATCATGCTAAGCAGGATTAAGTAATGTCAATACTTCCAGTTGGGAAAACTCGGCATTTACTTAAGGCGCACAGCAGTGAGCGTGGGTTATGAAGTTTCCCATGAATGTGAGCCTGCAGCTTGTAGTTCTGCCAGGCTCTTCACACAGGCTGAGCAGATTCCAGACAGGGACGGCAGAGGGAGCCTGGCATGGCTAGTACTGCCCTGAGCATGGGGCCAGCGGGGACAAGGAGAATGCTGACCTATGGTCACCTCCCAGAGTTCTCACCATTCCTAAATGGCTTCAGGCAGATAAAGTAATTAATTGACTTGAGTGCAGTGAGTCCAGGGAGAAGCAATGCCTCCTCTGTGGTTTGGAACACAAAACTCCCTGAGCTCCCCCAACACCTCTGCAGAGGGAACTGAGCTCCTCGGACTCTAGCTGGCTGCAGAGCAGTGCAAGGCCACTGGGGTCAGAGCAAGAGCTTCAGCCGGGACCGGGGTGCTAGAGTCACTGCTGGTGCTTTCCTCTGAGTACCAGAGGTAGGGCCCCAGTGGAAGAGGGGCCTGCATGGAGACAGACAGAGGCAGTCTTCATGCCTGCCTAGACATTTACCTCGTGGAGGAAATTACATGCTGGTTTGCCAAAAGCCAGTCCACACCTCACACCTGCATCCAGAGTGAGGCATGGCTTCCTAAGGAATGTGCAGGCTGGAAGGGAAGCTGCATGGCCCGAGGCCATCTCTGTCCAGGTCCGGGCCGCTAAGGCTCAGAGGACGGCGCCATCGCAGCATAAGAGTAGTTTCTCAAACAACCTAAGGATTTGACTGTGGAAAATGAGTGGTTTGTGACGAATCTTCACCATCACGCACGGTGAAGCCCATGGAACGTCCGCCTTGAGGAGGCTGGAAGCCAAGGGCCATCCCGTGCTCACCACCAACCTGGATTCGCCATCTTCCACGCTGATTGGACAGATTGGTCCTGGGGCAGCAGCAGCCCAGGCTTCCATTTGCCACCAGTTACTGTGGAATCCGTGGATCTCTGAAGGGCACCAATGGGATGAGACCACGTTTATCAGCAGCCAGAGCAGCTGCCGTGGAAAGCGCAATTGGCGAGCGTGGAATGCCACATTTCTCAGACCCAGACCAACAGGGAAACCAAGGTAACCAGGCGAGACCTAAGGACACCTGCCCCGCTCGTCAGCCTGTGCTGCCGTCAGCCTCTGCTGTGAGCCACACCGGGGGCCTCAACTCTGGTCTGCCTGACATTCTGACATGGGAGTCTCTGACCAGAACATGGGTCCGCAGTGAAAGAACAAAGATCCTGGGGCACGGTGGCCGCCCACTGTGTGGACAGTCAGCACGCTGTCCGAGGTCCGTGTAGGAATCCAACCCTTTACAACATGGAGCTGTCATTCCTGGAGGCTGCTGAGGAGTGCAGCGCCACGCCACCATGTCACTCCACAGGCAGCACAGAAGGCCAAAGACGGTCGCAGAAACGCTCGACCTTTCTGTGTGCACAGTCTTTGATTTATTGCTGTCCTGGGGAGCAAGGAGCCATATTGGAATCGATAGAGGGTAAGATGCTGGACACTGATAAATGGACCTGCCAAGCCTGGCCCAATGGAGTCTTCATCTCCAACTGTATTGTAAATACAAAACAGCTCTGCACTTCCAGGGGAGAGAATTTAATCAGCAGAATAATGGCCAAGTTTAAAGACTCTGTCTTGTCTGTTTCTCCTTTAAAGCCCCAGTTTGGTAAGTTATAAAGCTAGATGCACCTCTAAACCACCTGTGAATTCCATGGAGTCAACCACAGCCAGCTCTCACCTTACCCCGTTTCTAGGGTCGCTTGACCCTCATCTGCCCACTCCTGTCAATAGCACCACAGTTGGCAGGAGTGACTTATCTTCATTTGGCAGTACTACACCTTACCAGCACTGCAGCATCACAGAAATACTTAACTTCCCACTACGTCCCCGTGGTTTGTGAGGGAAGATTGGGAGGGATGTGTAAAAGTCTTGCAGAGAAGCAAAGGAGCTGGCTTGGAGGGAGAGGCCGCTCACTGATTTACACCGAGTGTTACTTTCCATAATTAATGTGTCCCCTGTGTTTGTCACTCCTGTGTGGCAGTGCAGTCATCTCTACAGTAGCCATGGCTGTCCAGGATGTGGCTCTGAAAATGTACAGTTGAAGTGAGAAGGGAATCAAGACAAAAGACTTTTCCCCGTGTTGCCCGAAGAGAAGGCACAGGTTCTGGACACAGACCATCGGGAAAGAGGAAAAAGGAGAAAAGAGAAGGCGCAGGGTGTGGACGGGGGTCATGGGGGAGAGGACGGAGGAGAAGGTGCAGGGTGTGGTCAGGGGTCATGGAGGAGAGGATGGAGGAGAAGGCACAGGGTATGGACAGGGGTCGTGGGGGAGAGGACTGAGGAGAAGGCGCAGGGTGTGGACGGGGGTCTGGGGGAGAGGACGATTTTGTCTGCCTCCCGCCGTGTGTAAGCGTACACCGGCCTCACAGTGTGCCTGGATCCTGCACAACACGGTTGTAAACATGGTTATGGAGCTGGGTCATGAATTGGCAGGAATATGATCCCTGTGTCTTTTCATAGCAACACCACACACATTTTGCTCTGTCCTGGACAGCTGATGGCTGGGGCTCTGGGTAATTCCGTATCCCCTGTGTGAGCCGCATCTCAGTGTCCTCCTGCACAATCCTTGCCTTTGGGGTGCTGGGCCACAGATTCCACGACCAGGCTACCGTCTCCACATGGGACCCAGGCCTGACGTATAACGGGGACCAGATCCTGCCCCTGCCATTGCTTCAGAGGGGTGGGAGACACAGCGAATAATGAGAGGACTAAAAACTTTCCTACCCATTGGTGGGAGGAAAATCTCCATCCTCTTCACAGGCCCCTGGCAGGTCACCACCGTGCGGGGAAGGCTGTAAGGAGAGCTGGTGGGCTGAACAGGGCTGGAGAGGATCAGGCTGACCCAAGCATAGCACAATCTCCGGGGCTGCAAGGACCTAGGCTGGGCATTTTCTATGATTTGGGTTCTTAAAGATTCTTAGCTGACACACACCGGGTAATTTGAAATAATGCTCCGGTGGAGCTCGTTTTTAAATGGTTTTAGAAATGGAAGCATGGAATCTCCACAGCACTGAGGGTGACAGTTATCTGTCCACTGCTGGATCCACACTGGGCCGTGACCAGGCACAGCTTCCTGTCTGCACCTCTGCATGAAAGGACAGATGTGCCCTGACCGTCACCCTGGCCTCCATTTACTTCTGTCTTAGAGAGAACGTTTGAGGGCACGTTCCGCAGGCACTTAGATGCCTCCTTGGCTGGGAGTGATGTTTACAGCAGGGTTCGACTCCTTGTCTGCATGATAGGAAGTCACCCAAACACAACTCTTCCTGGCAAGGCAGACTGCCTAACCTCCTCCTCCCGGACCGTAAATCTCCACTAACATCGAAGGGTGACCACGCGAGGCCTCTCTCAGCCACCGGAAGAGGGGATTTCCCCAGCTTCTGCACGCCCCACTGTGAAATGGAAAGCTTCTCGAGGCACCAGGCACCCGACGAACGTCTTCAGCCCCACATGACGAGCTGCTGAGCAAAGAGGCCGTGTGCAGAGCTGCACCGAGGCTCTGGAGAAAGCAAGGGCCCTGTTAACAGGGGCTCCCGGCCCTGCACGGAGGATCAGGAGGAAGATTGCTTCCCAGGACCCCACGGCAGACATCGCCTCTCCTCCCCGAGCCACGACAGGTCTGCGTCTTTAACACACGTGCCTTCGACGGCACAGGGTCCAAATCACAGTAAGCCCGTGGTGGAGAAGTTTGGGGGTCCCATGACGTCCAGTGTGCCCGAGTCCCGCTCCCTGGACTGCCGCAGTGACCCACACAGGCCGGGTGCAGGAGCGGGGCCGTGACCGTGGATTTTGCCCTCCCGGACTGTTGGACGAACTCCACGAGTGTGGACGCTACGTGACGTGAAGGCACAGGAGAGGACACACACAGGAGCTCCTGCGGCACAGCACAGAGCCCTCAGACCCACAATGGAGGAGGAGGCGACACTGCTTGCTGTGGCCGGGGACCCCGAGAAGTCTCTAGACAGAAGTGGTGCGGGGGGCCGTGGGTGGGCTGTGCCTTCGGCAGCGACTGTGAACTCTTGCCAAGTCGTGGAGGTAGACACGAACTTTCCTCAATGCACCTTGCCCTCAATACAAAAAGAAAACCCGAGTGGAAAGGCTGTCCACACGCTCCCATGGAGAAATGCAGGCTTCGCATGGACTTGTGCCGCCTCTCACTCCTCAGGGGAGCAGACAGAGAGAAGGACGCACAAGGTCAGGCTCACAAACAGAACCGGCAGCACTTCCTCGGGCTTGAACCCAGGGCTCGGGCACTGTCCCTGAGGTTTTCACTATGGCTAGTGCTCCACCCCTGAGCCACAGCTCTACCTCCAGGAATGACTACGTAAAAACACGCCTCGACTCGTGACCTAATTGATTTTTATGTGCAGCTGTAATTGCACGAGGTTTGTCGACTGTATCTGTTAACTTTAATGACAAGCTTTTAGAATGGCTCGATCCTCTCCAGAAGAAGGGGACACAGGCTGGCTGGGGGTCAGCTCATCTCAGGAGGCAGGGGCAGAGCTTCTCTCTGAACAAATGTGGAAAAGCTTGAAGATGCACATGTAAAAGAAACAACAAGACAGAGGACCACACGGAGAACTGAAAACCTAAACTCAGAATACACATTAATTATCCCCCCCCACACACACAGACACAGAGACACACTCATAGACACAGCAGACACATACACGGATATGTCGATTAACTCAACTTTGCTAATGACTTAAAATGTATACATATCCCGAGATACTGCTTTGTACATCTTAAATAAATACAGATTTTAGTTATCAATCATAACTCAATAAAGCTGGAAAACCACCAAACAAGAATCTTATCACTGGTGTGAAACAGGATGCATGTTTAACAATATGGAGAAAACTGGATGGCTCGTTTCTAAAAGAATGACAGTGAGTCCAGCAGAGACCTGGGCGGGCAGGCTGGGTGAGAGTGTGCGGATTTCCACCTGTCAGATCACCATCAACATCAATTCTAAGGGGTGTCGTCATTTGATGTCCCACTAAAAATAAGACTAGAAAAGAACAATGCTAATTATAATGTCAGGCTTTTTGGTTATAACACCAACTCCATCAGCCAACGTCAGACTTGTTAAAATGCAGAAGCCACAAACCCGTTACTGAATAACTAAAAACCCATAATCTTTAGTTTATTCACTTTATATTTCTTGAATTTCACATTACCCATTTGAAACAATTCATTAGAATAATTTGAATATGAGTCTTTTTAGAATGATTGCTTTTTAAATGTGATGAATTTTGCATTTCATGAGTTAAAAGCTTGTTGGACCTGCAGCTCAGAAACCCCCATACACAGTATCCACAAACTGCACAAAAACAAACAAGAGGAAATAAAATTAAGCTCTCATGTGCTGAGGCTTCAAAAACACCCTGGATACTGCATTTATCACTGCAAGCCTAGAGACTGGCATTGGATGATAGCCTGAAAAGAGAAGGAGGCATTATGCAATGTAATAGAGACTCAAGATTCTTCAATTCATAGACTAATTCCCATGAAAACGTTTTGCAAGGAAAGAGCAACAATATTCAATCTGAGGCAAAATGGATGTGAAAATAAGGAAAAGGAAATGTCACCGATTCTTCTATGTGATTGCCGGGAATGTGAAGTTTAAATGTGTAAGTCTCCTGCAAAACAATACCGACTCACCCTCAGCTTTTGAATAAAGATGATAATAGATAATAGATGGGGTCCATTTGCAACGTGCCATGAGTTATTTCAGCTTTTCCCTTGTATTCGCTGATAACTGAGGATTCTGGATGTGTAGACAAATTGCTTCTCTGTTCATTTTCTTGCAAAGCCACAATCTAATTAGCTAATTAGGAATAAGTGAAAACTTCTAGACCCGAAATGGAAATCTGACGCATGCCTCTAGCTGAGCATTCTAAATGACAATGCATAGAAGTCACTGCCTTAAAAATGTTATTTTGCTGTTCAAGTGGAGAATTTCCATTATTCATCACTTGACCTTTTCATTTCATTGTGCTCATTAGCTATGCAATTTAATTGTGCATAAAAATCTAATTGATGATATTAAAGGTGGCCAAATGGCTCCATCATTCAATAGGAAAAAAATGAAATTATCATGTGGATTTGTTGTGTTTTGTACAAGATAAAGAATTCTTTTTCAAATGCTGTGTGCATTCAGCTCCTGATAAATTAGGTTTAGGGCCATTAAGTAAGTTATAAATTAAGAGTCAGTCTTATGCCTGCCATTCAATTAACCTATTAGTTAAAGATATATTTACTCCAAAGTCTGACTTCATGGGCCAGTTCCTTCTCACGTCCTGTTGATGTTTTATCAAACATAAAACACTTGATAGATTATTCTTTCTGTTATCAATATCCACAGCACTTTGTCCCTCACAGGTATAAGTTTAGTTTCAGGAAACTAAGTGTTAATTCTTTATAGCCATTTAGATATCATTGTACTCTTCCCCTTTATTCTCAGGGTTCACTTTAGATAGGAATAATAGGTTATGCATATCACCAAGAAAAATTCCATCTATAACATATTTACAGATAAAAATATATTATGCTTCTTAAACAAATATGACAAACTAAACTAAGCTCTATCCCACAAAGATCAGGCTCACTGTAGCGGACCCACACTTATGATATTTACTGGTACCATGTGTCTCTGAATTTCTAAGATTCAGGAATACAAAGTCTTTGGGAGTTGAGTGTGTTTTTTTTTTAAAGTTTGATCCATAGCCAAAAACATGTATATAAAATATAAAAAGTTTAGCTCTATGTAACAAGACTACCTTGTAATTTCTCTTTAAGTATGTATATCTATTATATATATATTTGTGTGTACATATATAAGACATTACATGATATATGTATATCTACGTATGTATGTGTATAACATAATAGAATCAAGATAGTCAATATTATCCAAATAACTGGACATAAATCCTATCTATACTATATATCTCTTTGTTATGTAGCAAGAAAAATATTCATAACCGTGTTTATATACCTTCAAGTCAATATCACTTTAGAAAAAAACTTCAGAAAGGTAAATATCAAAGAAGACAAAGCTGAAATTTCACAACAGAATGTTCTAGAAAAGCTGACCAATGCTAATGAGTAGTTTAGAAAATGTTTAATTGGGCAAACACCTAAAATATGAACCAGTTAATAGTCTAGAACCTGTATAATTGTCTATTTCAGTTAAAGACCAATTAGCTATGCATAATTTAACAATAGCTGTTACCATATGTACAATTTCAAATTAGAGAGATATACTACCATTTCATTTTGTGGATGGTTTTCCTTTGATTTAATACTGGTTTCAAAGAAATAACTCAATTTTCTAAATAGAGCTTTGACATTTTCTGACTTCAATCAATGGTTTAAGTCTACTTGGTATGCCATCTTAACACAAGGGAATGGAAATCCTCTATAGTAAATGCCACCTCGCCTGGCACTCAATCAGGCGGTGTGTGGATATTTGAGATCCTCCCGATGAATCTTTAATATTTTAAACTCCGCGGCATGGTGCTTTTCAGCAGCAGAAAGTCATTTTGACATGCAAATCACCTACCTTCCACTGTACACCACGAGGGAAGCGAGGACATGAATTATTATAACTGCATTTAATCCTAACTCAATTATAATTGATTGGCACCTATGCTCTTCCTCATGTGATAGATCCCAAGATTTTATAACAAACTAAAAATGTCACCAATATTAAGGAGCACCATTTTAGTTTGAAGGATTATTATTGGATAGAAAACGATTCTACCCGAGTGTCCATCTCATATGCAGTCGTAATAGTCAAATACTGGTGGTGACAACACTCTTTAAAGAACATGAAGTCTTGCAAACATGATGAACGGAATGGCTAATCTCCCTGCCCATATCTGCTCATTTACTCTCCTCCCTAGTTTTATCAGCAGGGGTTTCCTCGGCCAACAGAGGGGAGGTCACAGAAGTGCAGAGTCGCTTTGCGGTGTGGTGGTGGCTCATGTGGGTGACGTGTCTGACTTACTGCTGGCTAACAGAGAACGAGAGAGGCTCTTCAGTAAAGTCAGGGACGGGCGCCCTGTCCACGGGGCTCAGCACGCATCCAACCCCACCCGAGGCTGCTGGGCCACCCGCCCTCCCTGCCACTCACGAGGCCTGGAGCAGGCACTGCTTCTTAATCTCTGCCGCCCGCACCAGGCTTCCGAGGTTCTGTGTTCCGATGCCCTGCGTGCCACTGGCAAGGCATGGGCCGGCTCACCCACGCGGCGCTCTCCTGGGTCCTCGCATGCCAGTACACAGCCATGGCTCCGGAGCTGGGGCAGCTGGCTCCTGCCACCCCACCGCGTGTGCTGCCTGTACCCTCAGACACGGAGGGAGGACATCAGCGGATGCTGAGAGGAGCTGGCACCGAAGGCTGGAAGGACCAGGCCGGGCCATCGCCCAGAGCCTGCTCTGCAGCGCGTACCTGGCAGCCCTCCAGTTAGCAGCAGACAGACCAGGAGAGCAGGCAGACGGCTTTCCAGGCCCGCCATGGCCCAGTGCTGAGTTCTTCCCTGTCCCCACTCGGCGGGGGTGTGGTTAGACCGATGTCCAGCCGGCGCCATGCTCTGCCTCTCCTCGTCGCTGTCCATCATGCGCGGCTGCACTCCATGGAGGATGGCGGGGTCTGGCTTTCATGGCTGCTTTGGTAGGATGGCTGTGTGTTTTCCACGGTGGTGTCCGCTCTCTCCTGCCCGAGGTCCTTTCTCTGGAAGGAACAACGGGGCTCACATCCAGCACCTCATTATGGATAGAATGAACAGGGGGTCTCCCTTCACACATCACAGACCCAGCAGCAGATGGCGCCCCCAGAGCCTGTCTCACCCCACGACCCTGAGCAGCAAGAACCATGCCATCCAGGCCTCCACAACCCCCACCCGCGAGGGGCAGAGCCATCCAGGCCTCCACACCACGCCTGCCAGGGGCAGAGCCGTCCAGGCCTCCACACCACGCCTGCCAGGGGCAGAGCCATCCAGGCCTCCACACCACGCCTGCCAGGGGCAGAGCCGTCCAGGCCTCCACACCACGCCTGCCAGGGGCAGAGCCGTCCAGGCCTCCACACCACGCCTGCCAGGGGCAGAGCCGTCCAGGCCTCCACACCACGCCCACTGGTGCATGCAGGCCTGGCCTCCACACCACGCCCGCTGGTGCATGCAGGCCTGGCCTCCACACCACGCCCGCTGGTGCATGCAGGCCTGGCCTCCACACCACGCCCACTGGTGCATGCAGGCCTGGCCGTGAACGCAGCCCCACACATTTCCAGTTCCTGAAGTAGCTGAGTAGCAAATCCCGATTCCACAGAACATTCTTCGCCCAGGGATATTTTTCTTATGGCCTGTTGAAGAGTAGCTGAAGCAGGTGTCAGCACATTGTCAGAATTTTCCAAAATGTCAGGTGAGAGCAACAAGGCTTCTAGAGCGTTTAATTTGATTTTACTTTGAAACTTGCCTCTTTTGGTTTACAAAAACAGTGAAGTCATTACCCTCCCCCCTCCAGAACACATGGACTAGGCTTTTCTCCACACGAGCCCCGTCATAACAATCACACAAGAACGTCGTCACCGACACCCAGGCTTGCCTGTGCGGTACTTAAAATCTCCACACCCATCTCCACGTGAGATGCCCTCACCTCTAGGAGCCTCACTGGCAGAAAACTAACTTTCACAGAAGTAGCAAAATCATAAAGCTGTCAGAGATCAAGGGGCCCTGTCCCAGAGGGAAGGCACCCAAGCCTCTGCTGCCTAGGGCGCCTGGGCAGAGGGGGGGCCCGAGGCCCCACTCCCCTTCAGGGTCCCCCAAGGGCAGCCAGCCTGGTGCTCTGCTCTTCTCAAGCTTCATGGACGGCTCTTCCAATTGCTTGTGGTCAGATTCACTGACTTTTTCACTCGTTTTGGCACCGAGGCTGTGGTTTTTCTCATGACCCTGTACCACTGTCACACACAACCACGGTTGACTTTAGTGCTACGTCAATGCACTGAGCAGATCACATGCTGTTTAGAAAACAGATTTGTTTCCCTTTTGCTGACTTTGAAGTCAGAAGCACATAAGCAAGCTGCAGAAAAAACTCCCTGCCATCAAAGGAGTTCTGGGAGGGAAGCCACAAGTGTCCCTGTCTAAAACACACAGAGGATGGGCGCTGCACACAGGGATGGGAACGGCCTTTCAACCCTGTAGCTCCTTTTTCATCTCTTCTGGAAATTAGATTAACTCCAGGTTTCCCCTTTTTCTCCTCTGTGTTTTTCCTCCTATTTATATTTCTAAGACCCAGAGCAAAGTCTTTCATCTGAGAATTCATAGACCAACCTCCTTAAAATGCATGGCAGAAGATCTAAATATCCATTCTGGCAGATGTTCCGAAAATTCCTTCTGTTCTGTTCTGTTTGAATTCTTCTCCACTAAGTTCAAAGAAGCTTTCCCATCTCTAGTGTGCTGATTGAGTCTCTAGGACCGAAACTTTACCATCTCCAGTGTGCTGACTGAGAGTCTCTAGGACTGAACCTTTACCATCTCCAGTGTGCTGATTGAGAGTCTCTAGGACTGAACCTTTACCATATCCAGTGTGCTGATTGAGTCTCTAGGACTGAACCTTTACCATATCCAGTGTGCTGATTGAGTCTCTAGGACTGAACCTTTACCATCTACAGTGTACTGATATTCCCTAAGGCTGAACGGCATTGTGCCGCCCTCCTGCTCATCAAATGAGCCATGTGCTCCACTTGAAATGGAATGGAAATCTGACCAGAACCAGGGGAAATGACAGAACCTTGCAGCTCAAACCAAGGAATCTTGCTCAATACGGAATATTCTTTTAGCTAATTATTGGTGTCAAATTACTTGTCAAATGTGAAATGGCATTGTTTGTAAATCAAATTCTAAACTTTCTTCCTCCCCCCCCGCCTTTTTTCTATTTTTTTCTTGCCTAGTCGTAAGGCTTGAGCTCACAGCCTGGGTTCTGTCCCTGAACTTATTCTGCTCAAGGCCAGTGTTTTACCACTTGAGTCACAGGGCCACCTCTAGCCCCTTTTGAGTGCTTTATTGGAGATGAAAGTCTCATGGACTTTCCTGCGTGGTCTGGTTTTGAACTGCAGTCCTCAGATCTCAGCTTCCTGAGTAGGTTGGATTACAGTTGTGAGATACCTACACTCACATTCTAAACTTTTTACACATTGGATTTACTTTTCTTCACACAACACACACACACGCACACACACACACACACACACACACACACACACACACACACACCCTATCACATAAAAGCTTCTGATGCATTACATTTACATCCTGGTTTCAGAATTTCTCCTGCATCTGTAATCTGAGGAGGGGGAGGAAGAAGAATCGTAATTTCTATCTTTGAATAACCTTAACTTGCGTCGTAGCGAACTTTAAACCACCCATCTGTCATCTGGATTTTCATATATCATGTTTATTGTCTGAGGAGGAATATGGGTTTCATAACTAATTATATATGAAAAGACCTTTACAAAGGAAAGAATTATTTCTGGTTCCAAGCAGGAGATCATTTGGGTAATTAAAATAGCTAATAATCATGGCTCGTTTATGTGTCTCTCAGCCTAAGTATTTCATGTCCATGACCAGAATATTAGTGAATGGATTATATACAAAATGATATTCATCAACAAAGCAAAGTTTGCCCACTTCTAGTGAACAAACTAGGTTTGCTTTTAATACACTGATAATCTTCCTATCCTTTCCCATGAACAAGTAAAATATCAAAGCATGAAATACAAGAATTCTGAGTTCCTGCCTCAGCCCTCTGAACATTTCAAATTCCCCTTGGGTAAGCATGGCTAAGGAACTGGGTCACCGCACACTTGAATACAGATAGAGAGTGTCAATTGCAATTTTGTTCATCTTCTGCAGGATCAAGCTGGAGGTTAATAGAATCCTGTGGAATAATGAGGTAGAATGCCGAGATACATTTTATTAAGGAAACATGGCCTCTTAAAATTCAATTATATACATTCTCAATAAGGAAGTTTAACTCAATTATAATGATTTGTCAAAATTGAGCGTAATAAATCATTTCCCAGCTCCCAACTCTCGATGGTATCATTCTGAAATCTCATTTTCAAAACAGTATTGGAAAACAAAATCCTATTCTTTCATTTGAAATCAGCCTCTTAGAATATGTGCCCAGCAACATCTTAGGAAGAATTGCTACATTACTTAAATTTTTAATAACTGATTAAATGATAGAATCATTATGATATTTTTTTCCAGTCCTGGACTTGAGCTCAGTTCCTGGGCACTGCCCCTGGCTTTCTCAAGGCTAGAGCTCTACCACTTGAGCCACAGCACCACTTCTGGCTTTTTCCATGTATGTGGGACTGGGGGATCGAACCCAGGACCACACTAGGCCACACTCCCAGCCCCACATGTAGAATTATTATCATTTCCCTTCCCGTTTCATCCTTTTGGTGGTATTGGGATTTGAACTAAGGGCCGCACACTTATTTGCTGAACTCTCACAGCTAAGCCACACTGCCAGGAAAGTCTGAGCTCAGATTATTTTTCAGATGGCCTCTCAGGCCTGCTTGCCACACTTGGGTGTAATCTGGGCTTCCAAATAGCTAAATCACTGTCTCCTACCCCAGTGTCAGCTCGTCACTGGGCAGGGCCTCGTGGCCTTTGTCTTCTGCCTGGACTGGCCTTGGGCTGTGGACCCACCCACGGCAGCCTCCCTTTTAGCTAGGATTCCTGAATCCACAGTGTGCAATCACTGCGTCTTGTACCCCGGTTTCTCCTGCGCTCCTCCAGACTCCCCCACCCCACACTATGCCCACTGAGGCCTCTTCTTCATGCAGCGGCTGTCTTCAGTCCATCATAGCCGGATTTACACACGTGGTCATCTGCTGAGTGGTTGCCGTCTTTCCAGCTCCCCTTGTGAGCCAGCGGTGTGGGCAGCCTGCCCACCGCCGTGCCCAGCGAGGCTGTGCCCCCACGGTTCTGGCTGGCTGAACCCCCTACGTTCCGAGGCAGGTGAAGAGAGCACTGTCAAGAGAGCAAGAGAGCACGCCGGGGCCGCCTCCCGTGACTCCCTAGGCTCAGGTCACGGCTTGGGTATTCATGCAACCTAAACTCCTGGTGCCACCCCACCTCTGTCACCCAGGTGGATGGCCAGGAGGTGAACACCCTGCAGATACAGCCGGGAGCCAGTGCTCAGCACAACACAGGCCACACACCACACACCACACGAACCACACAACACACAACACACACTACATACAACACATACACCACACAACACACACACCACACAACACACACACAACACACGATACACACAACACATGCACCACACAACACACACCACACACACCACACACGCCACACACGCCACACAACACACACAAAACACACACCACACACACCACACACCACACACCACACACATACACCACACACACACACCACACACGCCACACACGCCACACACACATACACACCACACACACACCATACACAACACACAACACACACAACACATACCACACACACACAACACACACAACACACACACACAACACACACCACACACAATACACACACCACACACCACACACACAACATACACCATACACCACACACCACACACACCATACACACACACTACACAACACACAACACACACAACACACAACACACACGTCACACAACACACACACCACACACACCACACACACCACACACACCACACACACCACTCACCACACGGAGCCAAGGTGGTCACAGGGCTGGGCCTGGCGGCGCCCGGCGCAGGCCGTGTGCTCACGGGGTGGCCGGGGTCGGCTGTGCTCCCAGGCCTCTGCCCTTCCTAAGATGGGGAGATCTCTGCGTCACTGGGGGATTTTGTTTGTTTGCATTTGTTCTAGTTAAAATAAAATGTTAGCTCTTTCAGCATTCATTCGGGCGTTCAGGTATCTAAAGCACCGCCTCAAAATGGCTGTAAACATGCAACATTTTAAACAAAGAACTGCAACAATAAAGAAGTTATGTTCTCTTAAGAGTTGGTACCAGTGATGCTCTTATTTTATTTTTAATTGCTTTATTAAGAAAAGTACAGAAAGCATCGACTGCTAGGAATCCATCGTTTTTGTGTGCACATCTTGGAACATTTATTTTGTTATAATTTCATTATAAGAGTAAATATTTGCTTTGCCATCATAGCATCTGAAAGTTATAGGTTATAATGAGGAGAATGTTTCTTTCTTCTTTTAAATGTGTTAGCAGGAGCAATAAACTCTTCCGTATTTTTATTGTTAATTTTGCTTTCCTCTTGACATTTTAGTCTGCGTGTTGATCTCTGCACAAATACACGCGTTACAATTTATGTCGAGTGACCGAGTGCGGCTCCCGTTTCCTGACTGCGTCTTTCCTCGGGGAATGAAGGCTCGGTTGTGCCCGGCAGACCCCGCGCCGTGATCCGGTCACTGAGCATTGTCTTCTGGGGGTTTCTGCCAGAGCTCGGGTGCAGGGATCTAGAAAGCACCAGCGTTCCTCCGTGTGCGCCAACGTGTGCAGGCGAGGCTGGCTGTGAGAAGACAGCTGCACTCGTGCAGAGGCATGCTGCTCAGACAGGGGCTCCAGCTCACGTGAGGATGGAGGCCGTGTGGTGCCAAGTGTGCCGGGTGTCACTGTCGCTGTCCTGTATTCACAGCTACCAGGGAAGCAGCAAGGCCTGGAGGACTGCAGTCCTGGGCCAGCAGGGCTCAACGGCCGCCAGCCTGCATGTCACCCCGTAACAGACGGGAGGTGTCTATCCAGACTCACAGCTGCCCGAAGGCCAGCCTGGACTACAGTGCACGGGTATGAGAGCCCGTGAACACCCAACGCTCCGGGTGTGAGAGCAGCGCCTCGCCCTGAGCGGCCCGTGGGCAAGCTCCGCTTGTTTCCAGAGTGGTCGGGATCTCATGAACTCATGACGCTCTGCTTTCAGAGACAGGAGCAGGGCTTCGTCCCCGGCGGCTAGAGAAACTCAGCTCACTTCAAAGAGGAGTCTGGATTCCTCCCAACAGCAGGCCTGCCTGCAGCACCATTCCACCACCGACGCTCGGCCCCCGGCTCTCTGTCCCATGTTTGAGAGTCGGGTTTGGGGCCACAGAGTGCCGAGGAATCTGGACAGGGGCTGAGCACGCAAAGACGCCTGGAGGGCCTGGCCTGCCTGGGCTGGCAGACTGTCCCCGGGCCCCCAGCGGGGCCGACCTTCTCCTTCCACAGGAAACTGAGGGACCTGAGCGCCTGTCCTCTCTGGCCAAGGACGCAGGTGTACCCCAAAGAGGAAACTGCAGCTTTGGGGCGTCTTTCCAAGCTGGACCCCGTTTTGGAGTCCCATTCAGTGAAGAACTGCCCGACACAGAGGTTTTGACTTACCCACTTTTATTCTGCCAAATGAGTGTGCTCGTTGCTGAAGGGTTGTGTGTGTGTGTGTGTGTGTGTATGTGTGTGTGTGCACGTGTATGTGCATGTGTGTGTGCATGCATGTGTGTGCATGCGTATATGTGCATGTGCGCATGTGTGTGCATGTGTGTGTGTAAGTCGGAAGGGAGGGGCAGAGGGCTGGAAACGCCTCTTCTTCTGCGTGGTCAGTGTTTAAGTCAGCAGAGGAAGGTGGCCAAGGCCAGTGGACCTGTGTCGTGTGGCCCAGGGAAGCCTCTGCACTGGCGGTGTGATACACAGTAGATGGGCGTGTCACACACACATGGCGGGGCGCTGCTCACCACCTCATCAGCACAGCCCCCACCCCGGGTGGCTTGAACTCCCGAGGCGGCGTGTGGCTCCCCCGCTTCCCTTCACCCCACCTGGCCCCTGGCTCCCTCTCCTGGGAACTCCCCCAGCAAAGGTGGCTGTGTGTCTGCGGTGCAGCCAGCAAGGCTGACTGGTTCCCCCGTGGAGGAGGAAGGATGTTCCTTCCCTCTCAGGACTCACAGTGCTCCTGAGTGGACAGCCCCCCCCCCTCGTCGCCCAGAGGTTCAGCCCCTCGGTCCCCCGTCTGGCAGGCTCAGCCTCCTGCACTGGCTTCTCCCGGCCCTGGGCTTAGGAACAGTGCTCGCTGCGGTCACTCCACAGCTGACCCAGTGGGCAGGGGCTCCAGTAGGAGAAGCGAGGCAAGAGAAGCCTCGGCCAGCAGGGCCCACCCACCAACCCGCAGCCCCTGCCCAGGCCCAGGAGGGGCAATGAGACAACGCTTCTCCCCACCCTAGCTTTTTATGACTGGTGACGTTTATTATTACACGTTAATTAAGTAAAGTATTAAATTTTAGCAGCCTAATAGCTGGCATTAAAATACTTTAACAACTATTTTGAAACAGTATTCTTTTCCTAGTTTTATCTAGATTTAACTTCTAATCCGGCGTCAATGGCAAACTTCTCCATACGTATTTCTATATAATCTCCATTAATTCTCTGTCATAATTAGCACTAAATAAAAATATGTAATCATGTTTTAATCCTTCACTCGCTTTCTTAAATTCCTTGCTGTTTGTTAATAGAGAACGGAGCATAATGTTTGCATTTAATTGACTTTTCTGCACTTAACACTCATCTGCTGTTGCCTTTTTCCATGATGACCAACAAAAAACAACTCCAGAAACCCTCACCCGTGCCTCAGTGCCATGATGGCTTCTCTTGAGACTCTCCCCGGCTTGCTCTCTTTGCTCAGTGCTCTTTTCATAACTGGTCTTCGGCATACTTCCTCACTTCAGAGTGCCTGTGGCCATTTAACAAAGGACTATTAAAACATTTGGCTTAAATGCAAAATGGGCTCATGAGAAACATGACAACAAACACCACTCTTTAAACTATGTTTTATGTGGGATAGTTTCTATCAGAAAAAATATAGAAAAAGAAAACTAAAAAGAATACTGTTTCAAAATACGTCTTAAAAGTATTTTAAGTTCAAGCTCAATCCTGCTTTCTAACTGTCAGATTTTTCCTTTTTATCTCTTTTTAGTTATGGGGCTTCACCTTAGGACCTAGCCGCTGTCCCAGAGCTCTTTCCCTCAAAGCTAGCCAGCCAGCACTCAACCACTTTGGACTACAGCTGCAGTTCTAGTTTTTAAGTGGTTAACTGGTGCTAAAAGTCTCCAAGGGACTCTCCTGTCGGGGCTGGTTTGAACCATGATCCTCAGATCTCAGCCTCCTCAGAAGCTAAGATTAGAGGTGTGAGCCACCCACCAGTGCACGGATCAGACAACAGATTTTAAACAAGAAAAACGCAGAGCGGAGCTGGATACATGGCCAGCGGGAACTGTGAGGACAAGTGTGTCCACAGAAGACTCGGTCTCTTCCTGCTACCAGAAAGTTCCCACGGTTTCCTAAATCCTGGTAAAACATGGAGTGGATAGGATCTGAGGATTCTCTATTGATTTATAGAATACCACATAAATATCTATGTGTGTATTTGTGTGTGTGTGTGTGTGTGTGTGTGTGTGTGTGTATGTGTGTGCTTATTCTGAATTTTCACCCCTTAAACAGATCAGGATGAATCTGCCCCAGAGGAAACTGTACCCTGTGGGGTGCTTCACCTCCAATTCACTTTTAGCAAGGTGCTTATTTGCCATAATTTGCTTCCCTCCTATATCAAGATCATCCCGAAGGCAAATGAAACATCCATAGTGTTTGCCTTCAGGCCTGAATCCCCTAGCTATCTTCCAGACCGCGAGCACGCGACGTGGGCAGCACCAGCTAGGATATCTCCCTTCTCGTTGGTCTGATTCTGGCCAGTCTTCTGGATTCCAGAAGTACCGATCTGTGCCTTACTTTGACGGGAAAGGTTTAGAGATTGGAGAGCTATAGAATCCATGAATTCCATCCTCACACAGGGCAGAGCACGACTGACACGTGCAGAGGGTACCGCTCCAGGGAGCTTCTGAGGCAGAGGCCCGGATACCTGCCGAGGCCTGGGTGCTGGCCGTGGTGCAGAAGAGCAGGTCCCTCATGAAGATGGGGCGGCTCGCACGAAGCTGCAGCTTCCCGGCCCACAGGGGCCTCATTACTACGCCGCCATTGGCGGACTGGTCTTCAATGTTGTGTTTCCTTCTGGCTGAGCCTGGTTTTCAGATAGTCATTATTCTCCTTGTCTCATATCCTCAACCAGAATTTCAGGTTCAGAAGGCTCAGGAAATACCAATTTGTCTTCTCACTTAGCAAATAACAAACTCACACGTAAGAAGCAGGCATAAAACATCAGGTTCCCCCCGGGCGGGTGACAGAGCGTCATCCATCTTGAGAGCCAGCCAGCAGCAGAGCGGGCTGCCCTCCAGCCAACCAAGGCTCTCAGAAGCTGCCTTCACGCGTGGCTTTGGAATTTATAGTCTGGGAAGCCTACTACCTCTCCTCTGCAACTTGCTTCTTTTGGTGTACATCAAATCTGAATGGCCTTGTGTCAAAGTAACATCCAAACCCGGGCGTTGAGCAGGCCTCGTTCAGAAACACGAACGCACACGCACCGCCGCTCCAGGGTGGCGGAACTTACTAAGAATCCATTCAAAGGCTGGGTCCATCGTGTAGCTTTTCCTCTGCCAGGTACTCCTGCTTTGCTTAGTATTCACACCCACTGGTTCTTTTAATCTAAACTTGAGGACTAATACTCCCTTTCCCATCACAATCATACTTCACCTGATGGCATATGGGTTTAAGAGGAGATGTGAGCCAAAGAGCCTCGGCGGTGACCAGAGGTGCCGGGGTGTGGAGAGCAGTCCAGCCCTGCCCTCGCCCGTGCCGGGAGGGAGGTGCAGCGCCAGGCCTGGCTGACTGCGTGTGCATAAATGGGGAGCTGAAGCCGCGTGCGCACAGTGGGCTGCCGCTGGGCTGATCTCGTGATGCTCATGGCACATGGCGTGTTGGCGGGTGACACGTCTCCCGGTGTTGGTTCTCCTCCTGCTCTGCGCTCAGGTCCCTTATTGGCAAGCCGCTGGGCCTAGTAGGTCTAGTGTGGTTTAGATGGGTCCACGCCACCGTGTGCTCCTGGTTTAATCTGTGAATGTCATAGGTGTTCATTTGTATACAAAAGTTATTTATCAGGCTCATGGCTGGGCCAGGCATGCGGTAGTTATGCACTTACACAAATAAGCCGCAGAGTCATCCTGCCTCAGGATTTACACTCAAAAATGCAAATCTCTTTAGTGAAACAGAGTCACCAGGGAAAAGCACAGCTGAAGCCACCGTTGACACGCCTTGCCGGGATTGCTCCACAAACCTCTATGTGCTCACTTTCTTTTACAAAACTTATTTTTCTTTCTTCACTGGCCAGCTAACATAAGCCCGGAGCGGACCAATGGTTAAGATTACACACGTCTTCTTATCATAAAACCACAGGTGACTGGCAGGTCACCAATGGTGGCACCTCAGCAAGACACAGTTGCCACCAGGCATCATGTTGCCAGTCGTGGGCTTGAGCTCAGGGCCTGAGCACCATCCTGGGGCTTTCTCAAGGCTAGAGCTCTACCACTTGAGCCAAGCACCACCTACGATTTTTCTATGTATGTAGTTCTGAGGAATCGGACGCAGGTCTTCGTGCCCGCTAGGCAAGCACTCTAACACCAGGCCACACTGCCAGCCCCATTATATGATTTCTTTAAAGGCAAAGAACGCTGAAATACCTCTGATCCACGCAGAACTATTCCACAGCCATCACCTGATGAAGCCACATCCCAAATTCACAGGAAGCGAATTGACACAGCATGTGCTGTGCTGAGCTTCAATTCTGGGTCATTCGCACGGATTCAGACCGCAGGAATTTCCCCTCGTCGTCACAGTTGACGATGGAAGTGCTTGTGTCTGTCATTTTCATACCTGGTGGTCTGGTTCGGTTCCATCTGTATCCCATGAAAGACTCTGGTCCTCGGCCTTCCTCCTTCCTGTGCTGTGTAGACAGTCTGTGCTTGTCTCATCTATGCTGCCTGAGAAGGACCATAGTTCACCCTCAGTGGTTGGAAGTCTCAGGCCATTGCTGCTCAAGGAGGCCTCTGAAGCTGACACTGGCTCCAAGACAGACAGGAATGCATTTGACGCTGGCAGGTTCAAGCCTTCCAAGTCCCTTCTACCCAAAGCTCAACAGAAAGAATACGCAGCAGGCCGACACCACATCAGCCAGTGTTGGCTTATTCAACCAGCAGCTGCCCATCTCTGCCTGGCTTTGCAACTCTACCTCTGTACTCCTGAGAACTGCCCGTGCTTCTCTGCAACACCTCCCGTAATTCTTCCCATAATTCTACCCTTCTGCCCCCAGGTCATCTCCGCCTTCCACCCTCTGAACCCCTCTCTTCCACCTCTTTCTGTGTGGGAACGAGGCTGGATGAGCACACACATATACATGCACACAGGCACCTGTGCGCGCGCGCACACACACACACACACACACACACACACACACACACACACACACACACACACACACACACACACCTGTCTCTGCAGATAGCAGTTCTGCTCCAGATTCTTTCACGCCTGGGCCTTCCTGGCAGGTCAGCTGACAGTACACTTTATATACCAGTATTTGGTCACTGTTTTGTTTTGTGAAACTGAGAAAATGAAGGAGGTGTTCTGCCTTCCTGCAGGTGTTCTGTCCTCCTCCAGGTGTTCTGCCTTCCTCCAGGTATTCTGCCTTCCTCCAGGTATTCTCCCTTCCTCCAAGTATTCTGTCTTCCCCCAGGTGTTCTGTCTTCCCCCAGGTGTTCTGTCCTCCTCCAGGTATTCTGTCCTCTTCCAGGTAGTCTGTCCTCCTCCAGGTATTCTGTATTCCCCCAGGTGTTCTGTCTTCCTCCAGGTATTCTGTCTTCCTCCAAGTATTCTGTCTTCTTCCAGGTATTCTGTCTTCCTCCAGGTGTTCTGTCTTCCTCCAGGTGTTCTGTCTTCCTCCAAGTATTCTGTCTTCCCCCAGGTGTTCTGCCTTCCCCCAGGTATTCTGTCTTCCTCCAGGTGTTCTGTCTTCCTCCAGGTGTTCTGTCTTCCTCCAGGTGTTCTGCCTTCCTCCAGGTGTTCTGTCTTCCTCCAGGTGTTCTGTCTTCCTCCAGGTCTTCTGTCTTCCTCCAAGTATTTTGTCTTCCCCCAGGTGTTCTGCCTTCCTCCAGGTGTTCTGTCTTCCCCCAGGTGTTTTGTCTTCCTCCAAGTATTCTGTCTTCCTCCAGGTGTTCTGCCTTCCTCCAGGTGTTCTGTCTTCCTCCAGGTGTTCTGTCTTCCTCCAGGTCTTCTGTCTTCCTCCAAGTATTTTGTCTTCCCCCAGGTGTTCTGCCTTCCTCCAGGTGTTCTGTCTTCCCCCAGGTGTTCTGTCTTCCTCCAAGTATTCTGTCTTCCTCCAGGTGTTCTGCCTTCCTCCAGGTGTTCTGTCTTCCTCCAGGTGTTCTGTCTTCCTCCAAGTATTCTGTCTTCCCCCAGGTGTTCTGCCTTCCTCCAGGTGTTCTGTCTTCCCCCAGGTGTTCTGTCTTCCTCCAAGTATTCTGTCTTCCCCCAGGTGTTCTGCCTTCCTCCCGGTGTTCTGTCTTCCTCCAGGTGCTCTGCCTTTCCCCAGGTGTTCTGCCTTCCTCCAGGTGTTCTGTCTTCCCCCAGGTATTCTGTCTTCCTCCAAGTATTCTGTCTTTCCCCAGGTGTTCTGTCTTCCCCCAGGTGTTCTGTCTTCCTCCAGGTGTTCTCCCTTCCTCCAGGTGTTCTCCCTTCTTCCAGGTGTTCTGTCTTCCCCCAGGTGTTCTGTCTTCCTCCAGGTATTCTGTCCTCTTCCAGGTAGTCTGTCCTCCTCCAGGTAGTCTCCCTTCCTCCAGGTATTCTGTCTTCCCCCAGGTGTTCTGTCTTCCCCCAGGTTTTCTGCCTTCCTCCAGGTGTTCTGTCTTCCTCCAGGTGCTCTGCCTTTCCCCAGGTGCTCTGCCTTTCCCCAGGTGTTCTGCCTTTCCCCAGGTGTTCTGTCTTCCTCCAGGTGTTCTTCCTTCCCCCAGGTGTTCTGTCTTCCTCCAGGTGTTCTGCCTTCCCCCAGGTGTTCTGTCTTCCTCCAAGTATTCTGTCTTCCTCCAGGTGTTCTGTCTTCCTCCAGGTGTTCTGTCTTCCTCCAAGTATTCTGTCTTCCCCCAGGTGTTCTGTCTTCCTCCAGGTGTTCTGTCTTCCTCCAGGTGTTCTGTCTTCCTCCAGGTGCTCTGCCTTTCCCCAGGTGTTCTGTCTTCCTCCAGGTGTTCTGCCTTCCTCCAGGTGTTCTGTCTTCCTCCAAGTATTCTGTCTTCCCCCAGGTGTTCTGTCTTCCTCCAGGTGTTCTGTCTTCCTCCAGGTGTTCTGTCTTCCTCCAGGTGCTCTGCCTTTCCCCAGGTGTTCTGTCTTCCTCCAGGTGTTCTGCCTTCCTCCAGGTGTTCTGTCTTCCTCCAAGTATTCTGTCTTCCCCCAGGTGTTCTGTCTTCCCCCAGGTGTTCTGTCTTCCTCCAGGTGTTCTGTCTTCCCCCAGTGTTCTATCTTCGTCCAGGTGTTCTGTCTTCCTCCAGGTGTTCTGTCTTCCTCCAGGTGTTCTGTCTTCCTCCAGGTGTTCTGTCTTCCTCCAGGTATTCTGTCCTCTTCCAGGTAGTCTGTCCTCCTCCAGGTGTTCTCCCTTCCTCCAGGTATTCTGTCTTCCCCCAGGTGTTCTGTCTTCCTCCAGGTGTTCTGTCTTCCTCCAGATGTTCTGTCTTCCTCCAGGTATTCTGTCCTCCTCCAGGTATTTTGCCTTCCTCCAGGTTCTCTCCTTTCTTCCATGTTGTCTCTATTTCTTTAGATGCTACTTAGATGATCATTGGACAAACTCTTTTCCTCAGAATAAGCTACCACATTTTTCATAGGTTTTCCCTGCCTTGAGTTTGGCCTGTGACCTCTTCTCTAATCCTGTCCTGCACAACCCTGGTCCCTCCATTCATGGAAGACTGCTAAGACCTGCTCCCATGTCCTCTCTCGTTCTGAGGCCAGTACTTCTGGTGCATCACCAATGATGACGGCTGCCCTCATCCCAACTCTCTGAGTCCAAATTGGCAGATCCCACAGCTACCACCCCCTCACCGGATTTGACATCTGGGCACTGGATACTTGTGTCTAAATCTAAATCTAATCCCCGAGTGCTGTCCAACAGCATCTATGCATGGTTCTGGATCTTGTCTGGTTTTGTTCAGGGATTTCTACCCTGGCTCTTTTTTTCTGATGGCAGTGATTACTTTGTTTGGAAGCTAGCTGAGGATCCTGAACCATTATCTCATGCCAGATGCATTCGGAAGACACTACAGGGCAAAGCAGAACATCAAAAAATTAAAACATGGTTTAATCCTAGTGAATTTTGGCAGAGGAGACATAAAATCACATTCTTCAGAACAAAAAATTAAATATAGATTAAGCATGAATAAAATATTTAGCCTCTAAGTTATATGTTATTCTTTTCCTGACAACAATATCATAAAAAGGGTTTATTCATAACTTTAATACTAAAAATACATCATAAGATGTTTAGGATTCCAAAATAATAGTTTCCGCTAAGCCATTTTTCATCTTTAGAATGCACATACATTTTAGATTCCATTTTTATTTACCTCATTTATTTTTATGAGGTATTTTAGTTGGAGATTAATGTTGATATTTGACCTTTAGAATTTAGTGCACAATTCATAAACTTTAGATGCATAAGATACAGCTTTTTAACCTCCTAGCTTCAGAGCTGAGTAGGAGATAAAGAAACCTGCAGAGGAAGGCTGAATTACTGTTTTGGCTAGATTCTTCTGGTTTCTATGATACATCATTTTCAGTGTTTCTGATACACATCAAGCCTTATTCAATAAGGTCAGAAACTAACTTCTTCTCACAGAAGAAGAAGAGCTAGTGAGCCAGGTCACAGACACGAGCCAGAACAGCACAGACAATAGGACAGGGAACTGATTCGTCAGAGTTAAGACAGCTGGCAATGTCAGAAAAGGTTTGAAGGAATAGCACGGTAGGCAGGTAACGCATGGCACATGTGGAAAACAGAGGCTTTTATGAACACAGTCTGGCTGGAGCAATGCACAGTGGTTTGCAACCAGGGGCGATGTTTTGTTGGTGAGAGGATAGTGACAGAAGACAGAGGTCTTGGCTACAACTCTGTTATGTAAAAGATCAAAAATCAGCAAAGTTCCTCATTAGAAATGGAATGTCATCGAACTTACCAATCCAAAGACCAGCCCGAGGAACTCCGGTTAGAGGGGAACTCAGGGCAGGTAGTGGGGCTGTTAGGGTGGACGCCTCTCAGAGTAGAGCGGCATCCGTGATATCTGTGGGCCATCAGGGAGCAAGGAATGTCTCTGTATGCACTCAGCAAGGAAATCCATGGGACTTGCACAGCCTAGGGCCTGGGCCCCACCCTTACTCGGGCTCTGGCTCAGCCCCAGTGTGTGAGGGGCCACAGAAGCCCCTTTCTCATGCCTGCTTGTGCTGTCCGTCCACCTCAGACCTCCAGCTTCACCATGATGAGAAACCAACGTCTTCTGCTGCAGCCTGCCATGCCGTGCAGGTTTCCCAAGGCGTCTAAGCTAAGCTGAGCATTCCTGACCAAGTGCCACATTTGTTGTAGGGGACTGGGAGCGTGAACTGAGGGTGGACAGATTCTGATCCCTCCTGTCCACTCGCCCTCACCCCTCCTGTCAGCCCGCCTTCGTTGTCCATCTGACGCACTGTGGTGCCAAGTCCAACATCCACAGAGCCCATAAACACCTTCAGTTTTATTCACTGATCCATTTCTAGGACAGCCAGGAAGGAACAGCAGACCCCTCCAGACAGGTGGGCAGACACCGTGAAGGGATGGGAGGACTGTGGAGACGGGTTGACGTGACAGCCTGCCTAGCTCTTCAGGTTACTGGGGAGAAACTGGAAGTCTTTACCTAGGCCAGCAGGGCCTTACCAAACAGTTCTTACCAAACAGCAGGTACTTAAGTCTGGGTACTTATAAACACAGGAATATCGTGTAACTTTATATATGGAATTCTTACCAAAGGGTGGTTTTAAGTCTAATAAGTATATGCTTGACAGAAACTGGTTCCTTCACACTTTTATTCTGCCATGAAAAGCTTAGCCAAGAAAACCTAACTAAATTTAGGAAAACACACATTTGCATTTTACAAGCTATCTTTACTTTTAATTTTTTTTTGCTTGCTTGTTTTATGGTACCGTTAGGGAAAACTCAGGGCTGCATGCTCTCACTGTTTTGTCACTCAATCCTGGCACTTTACCAATTGAGCCATGCTCTTGTTTCTGTCTTTTTGCTGGTTAATCAAGAGCCAGGTCTCTCAAATTTGTCCGCCAGGGCTGGCTTTGAATCTCAGTCCTCAACCATCAACCTCCTAAGTAGCTAGGATTATAAATGAGAGCCACTTGTTTTCAATGTTACTATTAGTAGTGACAAGAAGAAAACCACAGACACACTGACTGACAGACAGAATGTGAATGATAATTTGTGGAATGCAGAATATGAAATGAAGCCTTTGAAATATTAAGAATTTTTCTAAGCAGGTCAAAGATGACCACTTATGGTCTTCACAAAATAGATAATCATAATAAGTAAAAATCACTAACCTTGAACATGTATTCTCTGGGCTCAAAGTTACTTTAAGTGTCTCCTAAGTATCCACTTGTTGTTGTTTTTTATAACTACTCATATTCAGAGTGTCACATGACTCAATCTCACCCTACTCTATGATGCCTTAAGACATAGTTAAATATTTGAAGATGAATAGTTAAAAGTATTTTATTAAACATAATGAGACATTTCTATTCTTAACTGTATATATGTATAAATAATAACTTTATTTACAAGATATTCCATTTTCTCTGCCAATAGTAAAAGTCCATGAGAACATGTGTCTGTTTGCAGGTAGTATATATAAATCTGTTTGTACATAAATATATGAGAGAACTATTCTTGCAGGACTTATTATTTCTCGGATGTCAACATGAGGCAGATTTAGAAACAGATTTCCAATATGTTCTGCCAAAAGGAAAGCATCCGTTTTGGGGACCGCTGGGAAATAAGAAATCACAGGCAAGTGTTGCAGGTATTAATCTCCACCTGGCAGGGTTGTTGTCCGGAGGATAGGGTTCCACTCCCGGCAGACTCCAGGAAACCCTGGCTATGCCTGGAGAAACCTCAGGGGACTCCATGTAAATAGGCAAGGGGTGGGCGGAGGATCCTCCGTCCCCTGCACTGACGCCCAAGTAAGAGGAGCACTGGTCAACAGATCCCTCTTGCTATGTGCATCTCATCTCAAACTTTCCCTAAGTGCCACCGGCACAAGATGATAGATAAATGGCCGGTCTCAGGAGAATGTGACTTAGCTTTCCGTGGGCTGCTGCGGAACGGCACCCAGTGCACCCACGCGAGGATCTTCAGGAGAGGAGACACGCCAGCAAACATGTATGCAGACTCGTGACTCTAAACTTCCCTGTGATTTTACTTCTCGGATGCAAGGTAAGCCTGCAGTAAAAGCAGTGCATCGGGCCTCTTATGGAACGATTCGGAGGAGGCCCTAGGCCCGTTTACGAACTTTGGTGGGAAAGAGCCGTGTTTCCTGGAGACACTCGCGCTCCCTCGGCTCCAGGACGGCTCCCCTGCCTACGACCACGGCAAGCCGCCTGTCACCTCTGCTCCAGTATACTTGGCCTTCTCTCACAGCTAAAGATGCTCCGAAACCATGATTCTGAAAAGCCAGCTTTTAAAACTGCTTTGGTGAGTAAAGTCCCGAACACGCATGGGAAGAAGAAAAGCTCATGAAGCTTTGCTGTTGCTCACATTAAAACATAAACGTGTTTTTATCTCAAGACTCAAATAAGAAAGAAGGGCCTAGAATATAAGCAAATGTCTCCCTTAATGTCAAAGGTAACGTGTAGGGTAGAGATAGTTCCTTCCTGAGTATACTATTTTTAAATAGACATTCCTTCTAAAACTTCTAGGGATACAAATGTGGACATGCTGGTACTTGTGTTTACTAATTTAACTACTTATTACTTATGGCTTCCTAGACTTGCAAACGCCATTCACAGAACTTGGAACAATTAGAACTTCACTTTCTGGTTAGCCATGAAAACGTTAAAAGATTGTTGACAAATTTCCTAATTTAACCTAACTACGTTGTGTTTTGGCCTTTGAGATAGAACAGCAGTCTGCCTCCAATCCCAGGATTTGAGAGGCTGAGCCGAGGTGGCGAGTTTGAGGCCTAAGTCGTAGCTTGGCCTGCAGAGTAAGACACTGCCCCGTGCTGGGGGAATAGCGAGGCCAAACCTCAAAGTATTACAAACACTCAGCTCCACTTCCTCCGCTGACAACAGGCCAAGAGGCCCAGCCGAGTGCCCACCGGGGGTCCAGCCGCCCCTCCGGTGCCTCGGTCACCACGCAGCGCTGCACAGATGAGGATGTGCTTGCTGCGGCTTCTGTGGCTGATATTTCTTGCCTTGATAATTTTTTCCCCAAAGGTCGAGCCAGGTCATCCATCCATTTCCCTCAGTTTACAAACTGCCAGGTGGTTTTATGAATGTGGTATCACAAAAATTCTTGTTCTAAACACTTATTCCTGTCACATTTCCCTGGAAGAAACCACCTGAAGATAACGTACAGTCTTATGATTCCCAAGAATTCTTTCCCATTCACACCTCCTAAAACGCTTTCGGTAACATTGTTCCTAACACTTGGGATTCAATAACACAAGAATCTTACTCTTCTCCCGGCCTGCGTCCACACGCCAGCTTCCCTGCCGTCTGAGGAGGACACAATCTGATGTCAGCAAAGGGTTCCGACCTGGTCCCTGCCACAAGGGCCTGCTGCAGAGACGCCACCTGTGGTTCCTGATGTGGAAGAAGAGTATTCCTGTATTCCTGGAGGGCGGGATCGCTCCAAGAAAGGCCCCCGCTTGTCAGCTCAGCCAGCCACACCAGAGAAGCTGGAACCACCCCTCTCTCCTTGGATGACAGATGAGGAAAGCAAAGGCTTCCCTTCAGAACAAAGCCCAAAGCTAGGGCCGGTGGAGGCAGCGCGCTGTCCTTCATGCCCTGGTGAAAGTACCAGGCACAAGCTTTAGGGGTGAGCGCGTCTTCAGTAGACACCTGCCCTGCTCTGTCCAGAGCAAGTTTGGTTCCTGCTGCTGGGGACGTGCGCGCGTCGCCTTGAGGTTCCATTCATTTCATGAGGATGTTTTGGTCGTGCAGGGGTTTCACGGTGACATTTCCACGAACACCTGCCAGGACCCCATGGCCACAGCCCGCTCTCCCTGTCCTTCCTCCTTCACTCTCTCTTCAACACGTTTCGGTGCATATAAAGTACTTGGACCACATCCACCCTGCCCCACTCCTCCACATCCACCCTGCTCCACCCCTGCTTATCCACCCCCTCCACCCCTCCTCATCCACCCTGCTCCACCCCTCCTTATCCACCCTGCTCCACCCCTCCTCATCCTCCCTGCTTCACCCCTCCTCATCTACCCCCTCCACCCCTGCTCATCCACCCTCTCCACCCTCCTCATGTTCCCTGCTCCACCCCTCCTCATCCAGCCTGCTCCACCTGTCCTCACACAGCCCGAGCTGCTGAGTCTGTGCTCAGCACAGCTCATCCTGCTTTCCCGTCACTCGTTCATTTAGTGTGCGTTTATTGTAGCGTGGGTCCTCGCCTCGGCATGTCACTCAGGTGCACATATGACACTTGAGAAAGACACCTCCACGCCCGGCTTCCCCATCTGTCCTCTGGCTCAACCACGTCCAGGAATCCCTTAGCCAATCTCCATCCAAGGTGTCTTGTGTTAAGCATAGTCAAACTCCATCACTGCTCCCCCTCCCCGCTGTGCAGCACAGACCTGTGAACTCTGCAGCTTGCATTACGCATGCAGCAAACTGCAAGGTGACAGGTCCTTCATTCAAGTACCACGGATGAAGTCAGTCTCTGCTACACAGGTTTGTCAGGGTGTGGGGTGAGGGCTCACATTTGTATCTCCCTTGTAAAATGCTTTATCTGTCCTTTATAAAACCATGTGACCATACTCCATGATGCTTTTCTAGGATAGATAAAGCATAATGCCACCCACACCAAAATGAAAACACACCTGCATCCGAACACTCCAGGTATCTTTATTCCAGATGTCCCACCACTCTGGTCAATCTGAGGTCCATCAAAATTTTAATGTATAGACCAACAGGGATAAACCACCACTCACACAGCAGTCTGGTACTTAGGAATAAACACTAGCCCCCAGGAACGTGAACAGAGACAGGCAGGTGAATTCTCCCAACAGTACTGCCGGAGGGTGAGGTCCTCTGACTGCTCCAGACACAGCAAGAAGCCTGCGTTAAATCAAGACGCTTCTGCTCTGCTACAAAGGCACTGGGCTGCAGGGACAGCAGGGCTTCCTCTGGAGCCTCCTGAAGAGAACGCTTTTGTGGCTGTGGATGTGGTCTGTTTGTTTTGCAAAGGCTTTGGGAATCCAGGCCACAGCTGTTCAGATGGGATTGTGTTAAAGTGGTGCCACACTGATGAGATCTGGAGACCCTTTGGGCACACTCCAGTGCCACGTGTGTATCCTCACCAGCAGGTGGCAACACTGAGCACCAGTGAGTCCCCAGGCCAAAGCCAGGACCCAGACCTGACACACAGCCAGCCCCGCCCGCCCCGCCCAGTGAGATCAGCCTGCTGCGATCCTCAAACATAGTTCAAGAGTGAGCCTGTATATCAGCTATTTTATTCCTAAAACTAAACAATGCATGTTTTATTTTCATATTATCCTTTGCATTAAATACTTAAGACTTTGTGCGATACAATGCATTTTAAGTACATACTTAATTCAACTTATCGACACGGCTAATGTCATATTTAACTGCAATATTCTGCACTAAAACCTCTCTCTTGTGCCCAATATTCCCAGAAAAATGATTTGGGAATAATCAACCGTTGGTTTGAAAAGCTTTAATAAGACAGGAATGTATGAAGTGTAGAAATAAAAGCTCTAAAATTAGCAGCAGTTGCGGGTGGTATATGATGAAATTACTTTTGTTCCATAATGAGGAGGATCTTTTAAAGATGAAAAATAAAAATTTTACATTCATGCTGTAATTGATTTTAACACTTTTTTGAAATGTAATATAACCACATAATTAGCACTTCACTCCACCTAAGTTTCTAACCAGCTAGCACCACATGACACAAAGATTTCTCCTGTATGAAACTTCCACTCATCTCTCAGCCCACAATGTTGAGTATCTAATGGCCTTTCACAGAGGTGACCTCAAGGGCCACCCTGTGAGACACTGGAATGATGGTGATAACATGAAAGAGAATAAAAACAACACAGATAACATGGAAGGCAAAGATAACAACAAAAGGGACCACATGGAACACCACGATAAAAGTAACAGGGACAACATGAAAGATGATGATAACAATAACACAGAAAACATGGAACATGATGATAACAATAACACAGATAACACGGAAGATGATGATAACAATAACACAGATAACATGAAGATAATGATAACAATAACACAGATAACATGGAAGATGATGATAACAATAACACAGATAACACGAAGATGATGATGACAATAACACAGATAACATGAAGATGATGATAACAATAACAGATAACATGAAGATGATGATAACAATAACACAGATAACATGAAGATGATGATAACAATAACACAGATAACATGAAGATGATGATGACAATAACACAGATAACATGAAGATGATGATGACAATAACACAGATAACATGAAGTTGATGATAACAATAACATATAACATGAAGATGATGATAACAATAACAGATAACATGAAGATGATGATGACAATAACACAGATAACATGAAGATGATGATAACAATAACAGATAACATGAAGATGATGATGACAATAACAGATAACATGAAGATGATGATAACAACAACACAGATAACATGAAGATGATGATGACAATAACACAGATAACATGAAGATGACGATGACAATAACACAGATAACATGAAGATGATGATAACAATAACAGATAACATGAAGATGATGATAACAATAACAGATAACATGAAGATGATGATGACAACAACACAGATAACATGAAGATGATGATGACAATAACACAGATAACATGAAGATGATGATAACAATAACAGATAACATGAAGATGATGATAACAATAACACAGATAACATGAAGATGATGATAACAACAACACAGATAACATGAAGATGATGATGACAATAACACAGATAACATGAAGATGATGATAACAATAACAGATAACATGAAGATGATGATAACAATAACACAGATAACATGAAGATGATGATGACAACAACACAGATAACATGAAGATGATGATGACAATAACACAGATAACATGAAGATGATGATAACAATAACACAGATAACATGGAAGATGATGATAACAATAACACAGATAACATGAAGATGATGATGACAATAACAGATAACATGAAGATGATGATGACAATAACACAGATAACATGAAGATGATGATGACAATAACACAGATAACATGAAGATGATGATGACAATAACAGATAACATGAAGATGATGATGACAATAACACAGATAACATGAAGATGATGATGACAATAACACAGAAAACATGAAGATGATGATGACAATAACAGATAACATGAAGATGATGATGACAATAACAGATAACATGAAGATGATGATAACAATAACAGATAACATGAAGATGATGATAACAATAACACAGATAACATGAAGATGATGATAACAATAACAGATAACATGAAGATGATGATAACAATAACACAGATAACATGAAGATGATGATAACAATAACACAGATAACATGGAAGATGATGATAACAATAACACAGATAACATGAAGATGATGATGACAATAACAGATAACATGAAGATGATGATGACAATAACAGATAACATGAAGATGATGATGACAATAACAGATAACATGAAGATGATGATGACAATAACAGATAACATGAAGATGATGATGACAATAACACAGATAACATGAAGATGATGATGACAATAACACAGATAACATGAAGATGATGATGACAATAACACAGATAACATGAAGATGATGATAACAATAACATATAACATGAAGATGATGATGACAATAACAGATAACATGAAGATGATGATAACAATAACACAGATAACATGAAGATGATGATGACAATAACACAGATAACATGAAGATGATGATGACAATAACACAGATAACATGAAGATGATGATGACAATAACACAGATAACATGAAGATGATGATGACAATAACACAGATAACATGAAGATGATGATGACAATAACACAGATAACATGAAGATGATGATGACAATAACAGATAACATGAAGATGATGATGACAATAACAGATAACATGAAGATGATGATGACAATAACACAGATAACATGAAGATGATGATGACAATAACACAGATAACATGAAGATGATGATAACAATAACAGATAACATGAAGATGATGATGACAATAACACAGATAACATGAAGATGATGATGACAATAACAGATAACATGAAGATGATGATGACAATAACATATAACATGAAGATGATGATGACAATAACAGATAACATGAAGATGATGATAACAATAACACAGATAACATGAAGATGATGATGACAATAACACAGATAACATGAAGATGATGATGACAATAACACAGATAACATGAAGATGATGATGACAATAACATATAACATGAAGATGATGATGACAATAACAGATAACATGAAGATGATGATAACAATAACACAGATAACATGAAGATGATGATGACAATAACACAGATAACATGAAGATGATGATGACAATAACACAGATAACATGAAGATGATGATGACAATAACACAGATAACATGAAGATGATGATGACAATAACACAGATAACATGAAGATGATGATGACAATAACACAGATAACATGAAGATGATGATGACAATAACAGATAACATGAAGATGATGATGACAATAACAGATAACATGAAGATGATGATGACAATAACAGATAACATGAAGATGATGATGACAATAACACAGATAACATGAAGATGATGATGACAATAACAGATAACATGAAGATGATGATGACAAGAACAGATAACATGAAGATGATGATGACGATAACAGATAACATGAAGATGATGATGACAATAACACAGATAACATGAAGATGATGATGACAATAACACAGATAACATGAAGATGATGATGACAATAACAGATAACATGAAGATGATGATAACAATAACACAGATAACATGAAGATGATGATGATAATAACACAGATAACATAAAGATGATGACGACAATAACAGATAACATGAAGATGATGATAACAATAACAGATAACATGAAGATGATGATAACAATAACACAGATAACATGAAGATGATGATGACAATAACACAGATAACATGAAGATGATGATGACAATAACACAGATAACATGAAGATGATGATGACAATAACACAGATAACATGAAGATGATGATGACAATAACACAGATAACATGAAGATGATGATGACAATAACACAGATAACATGAGGATGATGATGACAATAACAGATAACATGAAGATGATGATAACAATAACAGATAACATGAAGATGATGATGACAATAACACAGATAACATGAAGATGATGATGACAATAACACAGATAACATGAAGATGATGATGACAATAACACAGATAACATGAAGATGATGATGACAATAACACAGATAACATGAAGATGATGATGACAATAACACAGATAACATGAAGATGATGATGACAATAACAGATAACATGAAGATGATGATGACAATAACAGATAACATGAAGATGATGATGACAATAACACAGATAACATGAAGATGATGATGACAATAACACAGATAACATGAAGATGATGATAACAATAACAGATAACATGAAGATGATGATGACAATAACACAGATAACATGAAGATGATGATGACAATAACAGATAACATGAAGATGATGATAACAATAACATATAACATGAAGATGATGATGACAATAACAGATAACATGAAGATGATGATAACAATAACACAGATAACATGAAGATGATGATGACAATAACACAGATAACATGAAGATGATGATGACAATAACACAGATAACATGAAGATGATGATGACAATAACAGATAACATGAAGATGATGATGACAATAACAGATAACATGAAGATGATGATGACAATAACAGATAACATGAAGATGATGATGACAATAACACAGATAACATGAAGATGATGATGACAATAACAGATAACATGAAGATGATGATGACAAGAACAGATAACATGAAGATGATGATGACGATAACAGATAACATGAAGATGATGATGACAATAACACAGATAACATGAAGATGATGATGACAATAACACAGATAACATGAAGATGATGATGACAATAACAGATAACATGAAGATGATGATAACAATAACACAGATAACATGAAGATGATGATGATAATAACACAGATAACATAAAGATGATGACGACAATAACAGATAACATGAAGATGATGATAACAATAACAGATAACATGAAGATGATGATAACAATAACACAGATAACATGAAGATGATGATGACAATAACACAGATAACATGAAGATGATGATGACAATAACACAGATAACATGAAGATGATGATGACAATAACACAGATAACATGAAGATGATGATGACAATAACACAGATAACATGAAGATGATGATGACAATAACACAGATAACATGAAGATGATGATGACAATAACAGATAACATGAAGATGATGATAACAATAACAGATAACATGAAGATGATGATGACAATAACACAGATAACATGAAGATGATGATGACAATAACACAGATAACATGAAGATGATGATGACAATAACACAGATAACATGAAGATGATGATGACAATAACACAGATAACATGAAGATGATGATGACAATAACACAGATAACATGAAGATGATGATGACAATAACAGATAACATGAAGATGATGATGACAATAACAGATAACATGAAGATGATGATGACAATAACACAGATAACATGAAGATGATGATGACAATAACACAGATAACATGAAGATGATGATAACAATAACAGATAACATGAAGATGATGATGACAATAACACAGATAACATGAAGATGATGATGACAATAACAGATAACATGAAGATGATGATAACAATAACATATAACATGAAGATGATGATGACAATAACAGATAACATGAAGATGATGATAACAATAACACAGATAACATGAAGATGATGATGACAATAACACAGATAACATGAAGATGATGATGACAATAACACAGATAACATGAAGATGATGATGACAATAACATATAACATGAAGATGATGATGACAATAACAGATAACATGAAGATGATGATAACAATAACACAGATAACATGAAGATGATGATGACAATAACACAGATAACATGAAGATGATGATGACAATAACACAGATAACATGAAGATGATGATGACAATAACACAGATAACATGAAGATGATGATGACAATAACACAGATAACATGAAGATGATGATGACAATAACAGATAACATGAAGATGATGATGACAAGAACAGATAACATGAAGATGATGATGACGATAACAGATAACATGAAGATGATGATGACAATAACACAGATAACATGAAGATGATGATGACAATAACACAGATAACATGAAGATGATGATGACAATAACAGATAACATGAAGATGATGATAACAATAACACAGATAACATGAAGATGATGATGATAATAACACAGATAACATAAAGATGATGACGACAATAACAGATAACATGAAGATGATGATAACAATAACAGATAACATGAAGATGATGATAACAATAACACAGATAACATGAAGATGATGATGACAATAACACAGATAACATGAAGATGATGATGACAATAACACACATAACATGAAGATGATGATAACAATAACACAGATAACATGAAGATGATGATAACAATAACAGATAACATGAAGATGATGATGACAATAACACAGATAACATGAAGATGATGATGACAATAACACAGATAACATGAAGATGATGATGACAATAACAGATAACATGAAGATGATGATGACAATAACAGATAACATGAAGATGATGATGACAATAACAGATAACATGAAGATGATGATGACAATAACACAGATAACATGAAGATGATGATGACAATAACACAGATAACATGAAGATGATGATAACAATAACAGATAACATGAAGATGATGATGACAATAACACAGATAACATGAAGATGATGATGACAATAACAGATAACATGAAGATGATGATAACAATAACAGATAACATGAAGATGATGATGACAATAACACAGATAACATGAAGATGATGATGATAATAACACAGATAACATGAAGATGATGATAACAATAACAGATAACATGAAGATGATGATAACAATAACAGATAACATGAAGATGATGATGACAATAACACAGATAACATGAAGATGATGATTACAATAACACAGATAACATGAAGATGACGATAACAATAACACAGATAACATGAAGATGACGATGACAATAACAGATAACATGAAGATGACGATGACAATAACAGATAACATGAAGATGATGATGACAATAACACAGATAACATGAAGATGATGATGACAATAACAGATAACATGAAGATGATGATGACAATAACAGATAACATGAAGATGATGATGACAGTAACAGATAACATGAAGATGATGATGACAATAACAGATAACAGGGACGATGATGAGAACAGTAAAGAACAGCAGCAGGTACCATCAGATGCCTTCTCTGTGCTCTCCGATGGTCTGGAAACCTCATCCTGTGTGAGCCAGGGACTTGTTAGGAATGGCGGAAACCTTGTCCTCTCTGTCGCCTTCTTCTTACCGGGATCCCTGCAAGGCCCACCCTGAGAAGGCCATCCTGGAGGCCTTCCCTTCCTGGGGTCACCCCCATAGTCACCCCGACTCTGAGGTCACATCTGCATCCAGTGTGCCCTCACCTTCTACCTATCCCTTCCCTACATACATGGGGTCCAGCTGCCCCAGGCCCCCTGGCTACCTCAGGGCTCCCCAGCTCTTCTAGGGCCCCCCAGCTGCCCCAGGGTCCCCCAGCTGTTCCAGGACCCCCCAGCTGTTCCAGGATTCCCGAGCTGCCCCAGGGGCCCCCAGATGTTCCAGGAACCCCTGCTGCTCCAGGGTCTCCCAACTATTCCAGGGCCCCCAGCTGTTCCAGGACCTCGCATCCATTGCAGGGCCTGCAGCCATCCAGGGTGCCCTGTTTTTCCATGGCCCTCCAGCTGCCCCAGGCTCTCCAGCATCACCACCCACAATGGCAGTCTCACCGTTCGGAGTAACACAATATGGTTTCCTTCCTGCCTGAATCCCTAGTGGAATCACTTCATTTCCACCCGGGTTCGCCTGTGCCCAGGGCCGTGCCATGTGGCCTGCTGGGAAAACACCACCGAGACCGGGTTCGCCAGGTGGGAACCAGAGACTCTGCCCAGGCTTCTGCTCTCTTCTGAGGCCGTTAGCGGCCCTGCCTGTTCCTGGGGCTCTCCAGGCGCTTCTGTTGCAGGACTTTATCACTTCATCTGTTCACCAGGGCCCAGGGGCCCCCTGCTGAGCCAGGAGGCCTCTGCTCCATGGAGCAGGACTGCTGGAGCTGGGCTGAGGGGCTCAGGCCCCACGCCTGAGCCTTCGCAGATGAGAATTGTCCTGCCAGCCTTCCACAAATGCAACAGGACTTGAGGGGGAAATCCTCGTACTAGACAGACACTGAGCAAACCCGGAGAGGCCCAAGTCAACAACAGAAAGATGCGAGGCTCCTACTTTTCCAGACTGACAAGTGTGGAGATGACACTATACAGACATGAGGGTGGGAGGTGATAGAGAGACGGAGAGAGAGAGAGACAGAGAGAGAGAGAGAGAGACAGAGAGAGAGACAGAGAGACAGAGAGAGAGAGAGAGAGACACAGAGAGAGACACAGAGAGAGACACAGAGAGAGAGACACAGAGAGAGAGACACAGAGAGACAGAGACAGAGACAGAGAGAAGAGAGGAGGGAAGAGGAGAAAGAAAGAAAGTTTAGACCAATGAGCAATGAGGGACAGACAAACTGGCATAAACGGATTGCTAGAGGCGCAGCAGAGGCATAGCTACAGAAAAAGAGAGCGAGGAATGTTTTCAAACCATCTTATGCTGTGGCGTCAAATCCATTTCTACAGACCCACTAAACATCGTGGCTAGAGGAGACGATGTGTTTAATGTGTGTGCACCACATATGTGTTTCACGACGCATTGTTGCTAAATTACAGCCTAGTCTTGTAAGCTTTTTGGAAGCAGTAAGGAAATGAACATTTCGGCTACTTTTTAGGGCTGGCTTTCCTCCTTGCAGGAAGGATGATTATTGCTTCAAGCTGAGTTCAGAAGGTGATGGAATGAGTCCAGTGGACGTATACTCTCAAGGCCTGGGATCGGCGTGGAGCCCTCACCTTCCCGGCTCCAGGACCCCACCCCAGGGCGCACTCCCTGTGCACGGCCGCGGGGTGAGGGCGGCGCCTGGAGCAGGCTTCATACAGTGTAAGGTCGATATCTTATTTTGATCTGGATGGTCTGAATTCAGGGCCAGCGGTGTGGTGATTTGAGCAGCTATTGATTCTGTCTGTCAAAACAGAAAAATTGCCCTCATGCAAAAACCGTTCTTTTCAGACTCCACAAGTTTCTGAGCGGTGACCCAACCAGAATTCTAATGACAAGGCCTCTCGTCATTCTAGTTCGAGCACATCGTCACAGGGGGAGCTGCAGGGTGCGAGTGGCTCTGACTCACTACTGAACTCGCACTAAGACCTCGTCACTCCAGGGGCCTACAAAGTGCTCGCCTGCGTTTGGTCTATAGGGCTAACCGGAGAGACTGACATTTGAAGTGATCCATGAAAACCAGGCCATTCTGGCGTCTGACGGGTGCATTCTCCATCTCTATAAGAGCATGACGACTCCTGTGCCAGGCTGTTTTCTCTTTAGAGCCTAGAGAGAAGATTCTAGATTCCTAGATTCTAGAGGAGACGTGCGCTTTCATGCAACGCCGTACTTCTGAGGTCGCCTTAAGTGTTTGACTGCAAGATAGAGTAAACTAAACGCAAGTTGTCATTTAATTCTTACAAAATCACCTCAGGTTCCTCACCACCACCACCACAGGATGCTCCTGGCCACCAAGTAGAGAAGTGCAAGTAGAAGGTCTGGATGGGATCAGGGAGACGAGAGGGAGCATTCCAGTACTGTAACACGAGGCTGACGTTCCTGGACTACACAGAAAGGCGGAAGGGAAGAAGACAACTCACCAGGCAACCCTGAGAGGAAAACCGGGGACCACCCCGAACCCTCAGGACTAGTCACGTGCAAACCCAACATCTATCAAAGAATTTAAAAATTCCTAGATGCCGGAGCAAAAGAAAGTTAAACAACGCTAACAGTCACACACTAAAGGTACAAAATAATTCAAATGGTGACACCAAAGTCCAATAAAAATTCCTTAGTGGAATTTATAAAATCCCACCTCCTAGTTTGGAATATTTAATACAGAAAGTGATTATTTCCAACTTCATGTTTAGCCATGATATAGCTTTAATTACAGGTCACGCAATGATAAAGATTGAAGCAGAGAATAATGAACTAGAGACTCAAAAACCTACACAAATAATCAATGAAAAAAATGTTGATTATCCAGAAAGATAACGTTGGTAAACCTTTAGCCAGTCTATCAGAAGAGAAAAGGAAAATCACCCAAATAAAACCAGGGGGAAAATGCCAGCATCACAACAAATGCCACTGAATTCATTTGTGGTCAGAGTGCCAGGAAGCACAGAGCAGAGACTGAAATCCTTTGGTATTTGTCATAAAATTTAAGTTAGACATTTTTTGACTTAAAACAAGACATTTATCATAGTGTACTTCTGTAGGGTAGAATTTGACATGGATGCTTCATTTAGATCTATAGCTATTAGGGAAGGATTCATTCCCTGATTCTTGCATACCCAGAAATTACAAATGTATACAAATGAGGGCAAATATGTTCTGAAATGGCCACCAACCAGGTCTACCATTTTTCTCCTTTTTTTAATTAAAGAATTTATTAACATTGATTTTTACATCCTATTTCAAATGACATGTTTAACAAACAAGTGTTCAAGGTGGGAATCTCTATATATAATCACTGGGACTTAGTTTTTAGAACACAATCAAAATTAGGCTAAGGATTTGTATGTCATAGAAACATAATAATTTATTAAATAAAACATTAAGTCTATAGAGTCATAGGTTTTATGTCTATATAGTTGTGTATATATTTCCATTATCATGTCTATAGCATTGGGTACGCAAATATTGAGTGCTCTCTTGTACTGTTTGGATCTAATAGCCACATATTAAGGATACCATGCGCCTTTTGTTCCTTAGGTCTTGACTTGTCTCACTCAACATGATTTGCTCTAGACTCATCCACTTCCCTGCAAATGCCATTATTTTATCTTGTCTGTTGGCTATGTAGAACTCCATTGAGTTAGACATTTTGAAGCAAAAGCTTATATTACAGCTTTAAAAACTAACAAATTCACATTGGGCTTTTGATATTAATGCTAATATTCTATATACCATGCCTGCAAAGCATGTTCTGTTTGCAATTATCCGTAGGTTTGATTTTCTAGATTCTGAAGTCGAACTCCTGATTTAAGCAAAGCTAGTGTTATGGGATGATAGCGTGGACACATTTGTGATTATCCATTTCTGTCTTGTCTCCTCAGCCACCATCCAGCTCTGCACTTCACCAGCTCTGCTCCATTCCAGAAAGTTCTGTGGCACATTGGTGCAAAGTGCACCCAGGCCCCAGCCCATCTCCCTTCATGCCAGAGGTGAATGGCTCACTCCTGAAGAAGGAAGCAGAGGAGTGGACACTGTGTCTGTGATTCTCTCAGTTGAGAATGCTTCTAAAGCAAGAGTCCACGAAGCTATGGTGTCCTGATCCGATCGGGTGGACGTGCGTGGCTGGAAGGCAGACGTGCAGGGCACAGGCACTCAGTCCTGTGTGGGCAGGGACACTCTCAGCAACCTCGAAGACAGGTGTGGGAAAGACTCTGGAAAACAAGGATTCGAGAATAAAATCTGTCCCTGGTTGCAATGGCTCTGGTTCCAGAGTTCTCCACTCTTTTACCTTTGATTACTGAAAAGTGAACCCGTGATTTTCTGAATTACGTATAGACTTTGCTGACATAATTGTCCTTTGGTTTTGTTTCTACCAACTATTCTCAATAGCAAGCCCTGACTGTCATGAACATTAAAACCAAACCCATATGGGTTCTAATAAGGCAGTTTGGGGCACTGCAGAATAACTGTGCATGGACAGATGCTCATTTCACTCATTTGGTTTAAGCCTCCCTATCCATCTCTTTCCAGGACGGTGTGAATGAGAAACTCTGGCACTCCTGCTCACGCCAGGGTGCTGCAGCTCCCATTCTCAGGAATGGCCTCAAAAAACTTCCCATAAGGGAGTGTGGAATGTAAAGAATGCAATAGAGTCAACAAAGACGTGAGCGGATCCTGTTAAACCTCCAGCTGGCTGATGCACTTAGGCCGTCCCTGAGGGACCACGCACCCGCTCTGCCTCCGGCCCTGCTCTGCCTCGGGCCCGCTCTGCCTCGGGTGCCGCCAGGATGCTTCCTCCTCTTAGCGACCCCAGCTGCCCTCTTCTGTTTGGGGCTGCGTGAGGGGCCCAGGGCTTTCTGCTTGAGCCTCCCTTGGCGATCTGGCAGCAATCCTTTTCATAGAAGACATGTGTGTTTCAAAGCAGCTGATGTTTCATCGTTATTTGGATTGGTGAGTCCCAGTTAAAGTCGGCAGGCCCTGGGGTTTCGTCATTGCTTGCACTGGCGAGGCAGGCACTCTGCCATCCGAGCCACACTGCCAGTCCTGGTTTCGTTCGTTATTCGGGGGACAGGCTTTTGATGTGACTTCCAAGTCAGCCTGCATTATGATCTTCCTGGCTATGCCTCCTGCCATAGCTGAGACGACAGACAAGTACCACAAAGCAGCTCATGGCCTGCTCAGGTGGACCCGAACCCAGCGCCGGCCACGCCACCCTTCCAGCCTCCACCCCAGCAGCTGGAGCCACAGGCATGCCCACCATTTGTCACTCTAGTCTAGTGGTGGGAAGTGGACACACGCCGTCAGGCCTGCTAATTTACCAGCAGGAGCAAGAGGACATCCATGTCAGGTGTCGTCTCACAGCCAGCACCTGATGTTTCCCACATACCAGGACAGAATCATTTTCAAGTTTCCCTGTGCATCCTTTGATGTTTGACTTGTAGAAGCCCAAAGGGGACATACACGCACACACACACACACACACACACACACACACACACACACACACACACACACCACGGTATTTGCTATTAAAGGCCTGTCATAAGAGAAACACACACCAACAGGCATTTAAAAAGCAGGACATTGGAGGCAGTCCACCCCCTGTCTACCCCTTCTTCTTCCATCCTCTGCCCTGCTCAGCCTTCCCTCACCCGGGCTGCCGTGAGAAGTCCCTCGGTGTAGCTCTCCATGTCTTGTCTCTGTATTTGCTCGGTTTGGGGCTGTGCTTTGCTCTACTTTGTGAAAAGTCGGCTATCCATCAAAATTAGAACCATAGCCATTTTTCAACTTCGATTTTTTTTAATATGTAAAGAAATACAACAGGTCCTCGCTACACTCAACGGATTCTGGGGTTCTCCGCAGGAATCTCTCCCTTCCAAGGCGGGAAGGACTAACCAGGCACTGTGCCTCAGCACACACCTAGAGCCCAGCCACAGTCCTCCCACCCAGGCCATGCACAAAGTGGAGAAGGCGGTGGCTCCTCCTCAGGGGACATGGCCATGTCCTTCGGTTAGCTGCCAGGAGACCAGAACTATTTCCTAGTTAGGGAAGAGACCGTATACAAATTCCAAGCAATTTTAAGTAAATGGATGCTATAGCATTTCCCTTAGCAAGGAGAATTCTGTAATAAATATTTACAAAGTTACCATTATCTACATGCTAACTATGCAGCAAGATCTTGCTACCACGGACTGTTTTCAATAATCAGGTTAGATGGATTACTCTTCTGAAAACCACATTTGAGAAATCTAAAACCAGCCCATCTCGTGGACTGCTTTCAAGCTATTATGGGTTGCGTTATGGATGTACTCGGCCGTGTAAAGGCTAATTAGCAAACACAGTGATTAATCGCAGCAATTAATCGCAAGGAACGGCTTTGTCCACGCCAACGCTGGATCGGAGGCAGCCATCCGGATGCACGTGGGGCTTCTAGGTCTCTGCGCTTGGCTGGAGACTCCCGGCCAGAGCTGACGCTGGGGACAGCACGGGGTGGAGGAAGGCCACTTCTCTGAAGCCCCCGCCCCCATGAGAGAAGGCGCGTCGTCTGTGTTGGGATGACCGGCGGAAGCTGTTCTCCACACCTTCGTTCCCACTAAAAACCACTGTGGACGTGGCTGCCACCCGGGGCACCGACCTCCGCTGACCTCCGGCTCTTCCTGGACTCACACTGGGGGAGGCCACGTCGCCAGGACTCTGAACAGCATCCCAAGGGGTGGGGAAAGCTGCCTCCCTCCTGCAATGAAGAACAAGACACCAAGGATGCCACAGACCCACCACCCGAGACTGCGTCGACCGCCCTGAGATCGGAATCTACCGCCTTCTGCAGCCATTAACCTGCAGGTCCATTCCACATCTACCTCCTGTGCACACGCTGAAGGTCATTGAGAGGGGTCAAAAATGGCCTTTCCCTGTCCTTCCACTGGACAAATGGCTCCCAAACTCTTTCTCAAAAAAAACGGCTTGCCCTTCTGATCTGGGCCCAAGTATTGATAGATGTTAAAATACTGTGGTTTTGCTCTGTATTCAGTACTTCTGTGCTGCTCCTTTTCAAAACCCAATAGTTACTTGTACAAAATTAAAAAAAAAAAACCTGCCATGTTTTCCTAGGCTTAATGTCTGATAATGCACTGCTGACTTACGTGAGAATTCTGCAGACACCATCAAAGGTGGGCTGTACTGTTCAAGTTTAGATCCTAATATTTTACAAATGAAAGATGTTAGACTATTTGAAAAGTGATTCCACTAGTTCCTTAATTTTTTAGCATTTTATATTTTCAGATAATTATAAAAGTATATGAAATACGAAATCAAATATTGGCGCTGGGAGTTTGGCCTAGTGGTAGAGTGCTTGTCTAGCATGCACAAACACCTGGGTTAGATTCCTCAGTACCACATATATAGAAAAAAGCTGAAAGTGGTGCCGTGGCTCAAGTGGTAGAGCTCTAGCCTTGAGAAAGCTCAAGGACAGTGCTCAGGCCCTGAGCTCAAGGCCAGGACTGGCAAAAAAAAATAAAATAAAAAAGATAAAAAATAAAAATTAGCATAACATAGGACATGGATTGGGAATTCACTGAATGGACTTTTTTTTAAATGTCAGGACAGAGCTTATGTGGCAGTGACCAAATCTGAACACACTCTAATCACAGTACATTTTCTCTTATAGATAGTACAAAATTAATTTAGCTTCTGTGCAGATAGATGATCATTAATGGTGATTATTTTCATTTTCCAAATGAAAACTGTAATGACAGCCGGTGGTGGACTCCATTTGAAGGCTTCTTTCTAGTGCAGTTACGAGGGCCGCTGGAGTGGAGGTCTGCTGAGTGTCTGCTGAAGCCTGCCCACCTGGGGTCACTTCCAGGAACGTTCAGGTAACCTGCACGGAGAGGAGTTCTCTGCGCTGGCCATTAGCTGGCAGAGCCGTGCACGATGGAGCCTTAGTGAGGTGCTCCCTGGCTCATGACCCACGTGGACATGGCTTTTCATTTTCTTCTACATCGTTAGCAGCCAGGCCTGCCACTGGAGTCCTGTCTGGGGCCCAGTCCACCCCATCTGCAGCCCAGTCCACCCCAACTGTGGTCCAGTCCACCCCATCTGTGGTCCAGTCCACCCCATCTGCTGCCCAGTCCACCCCATCTGTGGTCCAGTCCAACCCATCTGTGGTCCAGTCCACCCCATCTGCTGCCCAGTCCAACCCATCTGTGGTCCAGTCCCCCATCTGTGGTCCAGTCCACCCCATCTGCTGCCCAGTCCAACCCATCTGTGGTCCAGTCCACCCCATCTGTGGTCCAGTCCACCCCATCTGTGGTCCAGTCCATCCCATCTGTGGTCCAGTCCACCCCATCTGCTGCCCAGTCCAACCCATCTGTGGTCCAGTCCACCCCATCTGTGGTCCAGTCCCCCCCATCTGCTGCCCAGTCCACCCCATCTGTGGTCCAGTCCACCCCATCTGTGGTCCAGTCCATCCCATCTGTGGTCCAGTCCATCCCATCTGTGGTCCAGTCCACCCCATCTGTGGTCCAGTCCATCCCATCTGTGGTCCAGTCCACCCCATCTGCTGCCCAGTCCAACCCATCTGTGGTCCAGTCCATCCCATCTGTGGTCCAGTCCACCCCATCTGTGGTCCAGTCCATCCCATCTGTGGTCCAGTCCATCCCATCTGTGGTCCAGTCCACCCCATCTGTGGTCCAGTCCATCCCATCTGTGGTCCAGTCCACCCCATCTGCAGCCCAGTGCCCCTGTCTGTGGGCCAGCCCCTCCCTGCGGCCCAGTCCCCACATGGGCCCAGCCCCCCTGTCTGAGGCCCAGTCCCCCGGCTCCTGGTGCACCCCTCCATCCTGGAGGGACCCCTGTGGGCCTGGCCAGTCCCCCCAGGTCCTGGCGTGTCCCCCTGTGAGGCGGTTTCCTGGGCTGGCCCAGGTGGAGCTGCTGGACGCTTTATCTGCTCAGGGCCTGGTTGACGCCCTCAGCACAGATTCGAGCAGCATGGCTCTCCAGGATTTTACCTTCCCACCATCCCAGACCCGGGGGTAAGGGGTGGGGGGAGGCAGAGGCGGGGAGGTTGGGGCTTCTTGGGAGGAAGCCAAGGAGAGGAGGGCCTGGGGTCCTGCTGGTTGGCCCGTGTCCACCGCATTCCCCTTTGGATCTCGTCCCTGGCTGCCCTTCAGGTCCCCCTCCCGGCCTGCCTAGCACACAGGAATCCCTGGGCTCAATTCCTCAGTACCACATACACAGCAAGAGCAGGAAATGGCTCTGTGGCTCAAGTGGTAGAGCGCTAGCCTAGAGAAAGGCCAAGGACAGTGCTCAGGACCTGACCTGAGTTCAAGCCCCAGAACTGACCCAAAAAAAAATTTTCAGATGGTCTAGTGGTAGAGTGCTTGTCTAGCATGCACAAAGCCCTGGGTTCAATTCCTGGGTACCACACACATGCACAGCAAAAGCAGGAAGCGGTTCTGTGGTTCACATGGTACAGTGCTAACCTTGAGAAAGCTCAAGGGCAGAGCTCACGCCCTGAGTTCAAGCCCTAGGACTGGCAAACAAAATACAAAACAACTTTAGACGGTGTGTGTGGTCTTTACGTGTTACTCACATGCACAGGGCGTGCCTGGGTTTAAAGAAAGAACAGAAAACGTGACAATATGAATGACCTTTGGCACCACCAACATGACATCTTGCAAACTGTGGACGTGCGAAGATGGACCGGAGACAACTGAGAGCAAATTGCCAAATTATACCAGACTTTGGTGCAGCTCTGCGTGAGCAGAGACGAGAAGAGGAGAGGCGGGGAGAGTCCGTGGAGCCCAGAGCCAAGCCCAGGAACCACAGACATGTAGTGGCCCAGGCACCCAGGTTCACTGCGTGACCAACCACACCTCCGTCCAGAGGCGGCACAGAGGGGGAATCAATCCTGACGCCGAGTCAGGGAGGGTGGGCCCTGGCACAGAGCGGCCTCCACCACAGGGTGGGCCTATGACCCCATGGACTCTCCCCCTGTCCTTGTCTTCTTGTCTCCATTCATCTGTCTGCGTTCCTTCTTTGCATTTGCCTAGAGATGCATACTTTTAAACAAATAAGCATGGTATGTGGGTGACAGAATTTCTAGAGCAGTTTTATGAATCCATATTCGACTCACAAAGTTCTCAGAAAAAAATGGTATTCCTCAAGACGCTAATGTGAAACAGGAAAGCCAGGGCTCTCCTGTTCTTTCAGATGGCCATAATGCCGGAATACTGGGGCTTGAAGGGCCTTCTCTAAGTCTCTTCAATCACGGCCAACAAGATGTAGACGTGAGTCGACGCACAGCCCTGTGCACTCACAAGGGCAGACACAGCACTGTGCGGCCCCCCAGGTACGTACAGAAACAGTTCCAGCTGTGACAAACATGCCTTCTGGAGGAACTAGAAAAACAAATAGCACTTCTGTAGGAAGACAGGCCTAGAGGGCCAGAGCTGCACAAAAAAGAGAGCTACCAAGGTGAGATTGCTGTCTGAAGCCTGCTTTTCCCTTCCGGCCCATGCGGTTTCTTGTCTTGCAGTGAAGTTATTTCTAAGAGGTAAAAATGTCAGTTGGGCTTTGTGTAACCGATGGCACTGAAGAAATACACGCGGGAGTATGGAATGTCACAAAGGCCCAGATACAGAAAGAGCCTTCGAGTGTACTGAGAAAGAACGGGTAAAGAAATTGTGGCATGTGCTAGGACAAAGGAACATTTGACAGCCATACAGGTAAGGCCGGGTGACCATGTAGACAGTGATTACAGGGTCACTCTTAGCACAGCAGAATCCAAGACGCTTCATGGGTAACGAGAATATGACTCACAATAAACAAAAAGTTTTCCCTATGTGAAAGTCATAGGCCTGCTGTACTCTGCGCCATGGACCAGCCGTGCTCTGCTCTGGTCCCTTGACCCCCCTGTCCCTCTCCCCACCTCCACGCTTGTCACATGGCCACCGCAGAGAAGTCCAGCTTTGCCTGGGGCACCTGACACACTAAAGCCCCTCGCTGACTGTGCAATGTGGACTTGTGTTTGTTGTGTGGAGACAGTGGTTCCCACACCATCCAGCAGACTTGTCACAGCCGCCAGTGTGCTTGGCCCCCAGGATCTTACGTGTCTCCATTCGTGTTACCCCACGTAGACGTTGCTATAAAAAAGTAAAATGCCATGGTGATTTATTTCTCACCCCAGTGATGGGTTTTAAATTCGTTTTAGCTTGCCCATCCATAGCTTTGTCTGATTATTTGCTATTTGTTTGACTTCAGCAGTTCTAGAAGAGTGTGCTTTGACACACGCCCTGGGCTCGGCGTCGTGATGTCTAACAGGGCTCCACGTGGTTTCTTTCACTGGTGGAAGTGCTCGTCTTGGGCCTGGACGGGCTAGGTTAGAAGCACGGGCGTCTGTGGGCCCCGCCACGGTTCTCCTGCCAGCCTGCCCTCCACGTGTGCTCAGACATTTTTGCTTGACTTCAGCACGCAACATTTACTCTTGGTGCGGTTTTAGCTACTTTTTGTTTGGCTGGCTTTTGTCCTGTCCATTTTCCCACTGCTTACTGCTTTGGATGTTTCTCAGGTGTTTCTGCCTCGAGTGGTTTGTCTAACTGACAAATACAAGTTTTAAACGTTATGTTTAAGTGTCTGAAAGGGATTCACACTCAGCCCTCTTGCTCATGTGTGTTTGCTTCTGTATTCTAAGTGTGTGAGTGTGTGTGTGTGTGTATGTGTGTGTGATAGAGAGAGGGGGGGAGAGGTAATTGTCCTAAGGTTTAGATTTGTTGTTTTTCAAAGGTCTTTCAACATATTTGAACAATCCTATTTCAGTTTTCCTCTGTTTTGTGAAACCATAATTTTTAACCAACTTAAATAGTAAATTAATCAGGATTAAATAAGATCAAGCATTCACTGCAAAAATAGAGACCCAAAGTTTGAAGCTCAGTGGAAGCAGTGAGGATGCACGTCAATTTTTATTGTCCGCATCACTGGATTGAAATGCCCAGGGCGGAGCGAGTGAGTTGCAGACCTCGGGGCCTGGTGCCGGCTCTGGGTCCCAAGGCGTCCAGCAGCTCCACCTGGCGCCTGCCCGGGAAACCGCAGCCTCCCCAACCTCATCTCGATGAGCTGCAGTATGGAACCAAAGCCAGCGACTGCTTTAACCAGTTCCCACGTGAAAACACGAATCACCTCGGAAATCCCTGAGTTAGATCCAAGAATTGACAGCGTGCACCCACAGGGCTTCAGACAGGGCAAAGGACACGCGCTGTCCTCCGGGGCCTTGGGAGGTCTTTGCCTCTGCTCTGGCTCCCCTGGTGCTGGCTCCCTTTGGGGTGCACCATGCTGCCTGGGGTGCCAGGAAGCTGGAGGTACTGGGGTAGAGGAAGTTAGCAAGCTCCTAAAGCTCGAACGTCCCGTCACAGACAGCTGTGCCCCGGGTTTGCCTCCACAGGCGCACAAGCATTGCTCTGGTCATTCTTGAGAAGATTTTCCCTGTGCCACCCCTCCATTTCTGATGTCACCAACCTGCAAGTCAAATCTGAACTCGTAGATTTACAGACTCAGCTTCAATCCAGCTGTTTCAGACATAAGAACAAACAGGGAGAGTGGCCGATCAGGAGAAAGATCCCTCCCCACGGATAAACACGAACGTCCGCGCTTCTGGTGAAAACCTACTGTGATAGTTCAGTGGCGTCGTCCTCCAGAAGGCCTGCCTCCTCTTTCGGCTAGCGATCACTCTGAAGACAGGAATACTGCACCACTGCAGGTACTCAAGTTCCCCTGGGAAGGCATGCATAAATGTATGCCACAGAAAATAGGTCAAGGAATTGTGTATTAAGATCGGTTTAATTTCTAGAAATTGCCTTTGGCTGAGCCTGTGTACAAAATCCCCTAAGCTGAGAAAAGAACTTACTTTTCCCTCTTCCTGCCGTTGAACACAGCTTGCTGAACGTTTTTCCTTTGTCCAAAGTGACTCAGTTTCTCTTCCAGTTTCACAGTCACATTGCTCCTTCCAGTTCTTTAGCAACCCATTGCAATATTTGAACAACAGAGGCCTCACTTGGAGACGCTTGACCTGTGCCCTACAGCCCTGGATCGTGTGAGTCCCCTATGACAGCAATCCAATTTCCCGCCGTCCTCCTCGTACAGTTCTAAATAACTGTCTCGGACAGGCTCACAGAGGTTGAGATCTCATATTGTGCACCGTGGAAGTGGTTTGTGTTTCCTGGAACTGCCTTAGCTGTGTCGCTCCCATTCTCCTCCTTATCAGCAGGCTGCAGGCTCAGTCCCGATGAGCCTGTGGAATATGGCAGACTGGTTGGGCAAAGCTCTATCTTGTCTGGAAACTGAGAGGATGCCTGGGAGGTTTGGACTTTTTGAACAAACTCCACGAGGTCTAAGTGGTTGCAGCTCCCGACTGGATGCCCTAAAATTTTCATTACAGCCTAAAAATACACCCTTTGTTTCTTTGGGGGATATCCCATTGAAGACTGGCTTTAAAATGCTTCTTTGTCATTGTCATTTTAAATGTTATTTTATATTTCTACAGCAAAAATGACCTGACCCTTTTCCCCTAGGATATCTCTATGGGATTTAAAGACAAGTACATTTAATTGTTAAGTCTTTTTTTTAAATAGGAATAGCCACATTTGCTGACAGTGACTTTACAGTTATTACAATATGCTAGTGACAGTGATTTATTCTTCCCATCCCTCTTCTGTACTTTCCACTTTTGCTTTCTTTCTTCTCTATGGATGCCCTCAGCTAAGATTTAAATGGGCTCCAGTTCATCTTACTCTTGAAAGAGAAAAGCTTTCTGTGTGCTCACTTCTGTGCCGCCAGCCAAGTCCCGGGTCTCCATCTCCGCAGTCTGGTGGCGTGACGATGTCTGCTGTCAGTGTCTTCATGTGGTTTCCTCTGTTGTGACTGGAGCTGCATCATCTCCACCCTCTCATCCTCCCCACTCCCCAGCCCAGCCCCATCAGCTTCCACCAATGCAGAACCAATGCAGAACCCATGCTCATTCATCCGGGGTCACGCACTTTCTGGCTACCCCCAGGCATCTGCAGTGTCTCTTGCTGCTCCCTGAGGCCCAGGCTCCAGACCCTGTGTTGAGGACAGCAGCGCTCAGAGTTGGGACCCAGGTTCTCCCTGCAGCACACCTGCATGCCACAGCAAAGACCCAGCTGCATTCACATCCTGCTTTGCTAATCACTGGAGCACAGGCAAAGGGACAACCCACGCCACACCCCTCTCCTGGCCAAGCTGCCCTCCCTTCTGGGCGGCCGCCTGCCCCGACCCTGACCGGCCCTGGCCCTGACCGCCAGGCTCTACTTAAGTGAGGAGTAGGTGCTCTGTGCTCCCCGCCCCTTCTTCCTTGTGCCCTCCCAAGTTAGCGGCTCCGAGGGCACTGCCCAGGGCCCCAAGTGCTCCCTGCAGCTCCTCCTCAGCTCCAAACACCCCGCCCCCTCTGTCTTCACCTCCACAGAATCCAGCACCACCTTCTGCCTGGAGCCTCTGTGAACAGCAGGATAAGAATTTATGGAAGTAAATAAAAATGTGTCTGCCATTTCTTCCTGCCCATGAGTGAAGGCAGGTGTGTGGGTCTTTTATTATTCCTAGAACTGCCTCCAATATTTATTACCTATGTTTTCTTCTCCATCATTAGCGCTCTTATGGCAACCACGCCTGGGGGCAGCGTGTAGTCCCCTGCAATTAAATCTCTGTGTGTGTGAATTCTTTCACTTCACCTTGCTTTGTTTGACATGTATATTTCCCTTAGGGAGCTGTAGCCGAGAGAATGCAGCAATCCTCGCTTAAGAGAAATATTACCTCAACTCCTTCTTTACAGCAGGGTCTGCTTTATTTACTGGATCCACACGTAAATGTATCGTTTGTCTAATGATTTTTACTGGGCTATGGACTTCTTGAAAGTATAGACATAGATGTCTAACATACATGCAATATGTTGTTGCTGTATGCAAAGACCCAAACCAGTCAGGGCCAGTGTTGAATGACAGCTAACTAGTTGTGAATCATTCGTGCCTAGTGACAAGCCTGGAGAAAGTCATACAAATTGGCAAGGACCACGGGTATTTCCACACCTGACGATTCCTGATTGTCCATTCTCTTCCTTTTGTACAGAACACCTAGTTTGAAAGCCCTTCATATGTCCTTTCCGCTGAGCAGCAGAGAACCTCAAGCTTATATCATAAAATGGCTTTGTGTCTGGATCCATTAGCAAAACAAATGAAGACAAAATTCTCCCTGTAACGTAGACGGTCCTGCCGTGGGCTCAGTAACTAAACCCGACGTGCGTAGCAGCAGCCCGTGAGACAGGGAGAATGTGACACGCTGAAATGTTAACTTGTCTTTCCCCAAAAGGCGACACAGAAAGTTTTCCCGACACGCCGAGGACCATGGCCTCATCTTCTCCCGCAAAGCCCCAGTGGGGTTCTGTTCCTCATCCGTTCTCATCTCTGAGAAGTCCACTGTGTTTCTCTTTTGGTTAATGAGACACTGCTTCAGTTTTAGATATTCACACGAACTGACGATTAAAACTGTTTCTGGAGGACAGGCAGAAGCAGAGGCTCCCAGTGTGCCGGGCCTGCCGGACCTTCATCCCGGCCCTCACCACACGGTCCCATGCCTGAGGCCTTCAGTGGCCCCACGGGCCCCTGCTGGGCAGGACACAGCGACTTCCGCCACTGGGACCCTAGGAAACATAGAGCACTGTTTTGGCCAAAAGCACTGTTGGGGCACAGCTGGTACACCCTGGAACCCCACCAAGTTCCTACCAGGAAGGAAGACCGCAGCCCCACAAGGGTGCTGGACCCGTAATCAGCCAGCCTCTTGGGAGGGCAGGGGCAGGGGCTGAGGGGCTCCATCACCGTCCAGCAGGCAGGAAGGACTCCCCACCTCCCTCCCACCACCCAGCTGCACAGCCCCCGCCACCCCCACCCCAGCCCCTGCTCACAGCAGCAGCCCCTCTCCCCAGCCTGGGTCCCCCACCCCAGCCCCTGCTCACAGCAGCAGCCCCTCTCCCCAGCCTGGGTCCCCCATCCCAGCCCCTGCTCACAGCAGCAGCCCCACTCCCCAGCCTGGGTCCCCCACCCCAGCCCCTGCTCACAGCAGCAGCCCCACTCCCCAGCCTGGGTCCCCCACCCCAGCCCCTGCTCACAGCAGCAGCCCCTCTCCCCAGCCTGGGTCCCCCACCCCAGCCCCTGCTCACAGAAGCAGCCCCTCGCCCCAGCCTGGGTTCCCGTTCCTGCGTAGGAATGCAAGAAGCCTGGCCTGTTCCACGGAAGCCCCTAGAAGCTGTCATGGCAGCCCTGGAGGCCATGGCCTGGGGTGGCTCGGCCGCCCTCTGCACAGCCTCACTTCCCGCTTCTGTTCACCCAGGTGGTCCAAAAGCTCCTTCCACACTCATCCCCAGGGCTCGCAGAGGCAGCTGCCTGGTGCTCGGGCTGACTGAGCTCCTCTGTCACGTGTGTCCGTCCTGCTCCTCCGGGGTCAGTGACGGGGTTATCCAGGATGAAATGGGATAGTTCCTTTGAGCTGGCTTCCAGCAGGTTGCAATAATGCCAGGAGCAGAACACACTCTCCAGAAAATCCCTCACTACACATCAGCGACAGCAAAAGTAAAATTGCTTCTTTATTTTTCCCGAGGGCTGTGTCTCCACCAAACATGTATAAGTAAAGCCTCGCAGAAAGCAGGTCGGGTCAAATGGACAGGAAAGCATTACCCCTGAGCAGCCACCTAAGCTCAAAAGGGGATTAGTTGCTTAGTCCATGCTGACATGGACCGAAAGACCAAAGTCTTTCCTTGTTGTTCCAAGGGCTGCTCAGCCAGGTGCAGTGGCAGCCTGTAATCCAAGCTACTCAGGAGGCTGAGATCTGAGGATCTCGGTTCAAAGCCAGCCCGGGCACTAAAGTTGGTGAGACTCTTATCTCCAATTAAGCACTAGAAAACCAGAAGTGTGGCTGTGGTTCAAGTGGTAGCGCAGTAGCCTGGAGCTGAAGAGCTCAGGGATAGTGCCAGGCCCAGAGTTCAAGCCCCAGAACTGACTAAAGAAATAAATAAATAAATGGCTGCTTAAATTATAGCAAGCATGCCAAGACATTATGCTGTCTTAAGAAATATGGATAATTCAGTCTGACTCAAAGATTTGAAAAAATTAAAAGTAGTTATAGGTATTGATAAGTAGATTTTATTGCAACAAATACTATTGTATGTTGGGAGCTGAGTGCAGGGTCAGGCTGGCCCATGAATCTGCATCACTGAGTACGATAACCACACAAAGAAATGCGCTGTCGTGTGTGAACGCCATGCCTAACGTTGAGCTATATCGTCAGTATTGTGAATCACTTTCTGCTGAGACTTCATTACCACTGGGTACAAATGTGTTATTGCCTTATCACTCTCTGCTGAGAGCTATAGTGAGAGTAAACACGGGGACCTCCCCTCCCTGCCCACCTTTGTGCTGATAGGCTCCTGCACCCTATAGCAGCTGAATGGACTTCCTCAATAAACGAGCTCCTGCCTTGACGGGTCTCCTGGACACGTCTGGTTGTCCTCCGGCGAGGGAGGGCTGGGTGGCCAGCGAGGGAGGTCAGTCAGCAAGGGAGGTCAGTCGGCCCTCTCCTTTCTCGCTCGTCCTGGTCGGGGAGTGTTCTCTCCACCCCTCCTGTGGGTCGGGAGGGACCAAGGACTAAAAACCCCGACAATTGTCTTCAGTAAAACTTCCTTTTGTGCACTGGAAAGTGAGCGAGTGGAGTCAGGCAGATCTCTTCTGAGGCCCTCCGCAGAGCGAGACTCTGGAGGCAGCGGGATGCATTCGAGCTACTGCTAATCAACACGGAAAGGAAAGTCCAGAATACGAGGAAGAAAGCTAGCGCCTCTCCACTTATTCTTTACTCTGTATAGAAATACAAGTTGGTTGTATGCATTGGCTTTCATATGTGTATTTTCATATGTGTGATTTTATATGTGTACATATGTGTGCATGTCTGGGTGTATATGCGTACATGTGTCGGGTGTGTGTGTGTGTGTGTGTGTGATTTCTCTGGTTCTTAAGGAAGCCAAGAGAGTCAGTCAGCATTGGCTGAACCCATACTGGAGCTCTGAATCTCTTCGCGGCCACTGAGGTGCTCAGGTGGGTAGAATCATCTACGCCTTTATGCCATGCAATGAGTTTTTTAGAGGACCTTGAGAAAGGAAGAAGCATTTCCAGAGCTGGAGTGGCTCTGTTGGGCAGCTGCAGGGCTGCAGTAGTTGCTTTCCTTGTCCTGCATGATCTCAGCCTATGTGAAACATCTCCTTACCAGAAGGAGGAGGGGGAGGAAGGGGGAAGAAGGGGAGGAGGTAAAAATGAGGGAGGGGGAGGGGTAACACAAATGCTAGAGCAAGCAGAAAATGCACGCTCTGGTTCTGAAAGCACAGAGGAAGGAGAACAGGGTGGGGGTCTATTGTTTCCTGGGTGCTGGATTGTCCTCTTTCTAGTGGGATCTCCCCAGGAGTCAGAGCTCTCTGAGGGATGCCTCAGGTTCACACGCATGGCACCTTCAGGACATTCTCTTAATGTGGAATAATATTAGAGTAGGAAACTGAGAATTTCCCTGCTGAGAAAACAGTTTTGTGGACACTGAACCTCTAAGGGAATATAAAGAGAAGACATGTTAAAAGTAATATGTCACATCGTTGAATACTGAATCTTTGAAGACATATTGACAGCTCTAAACAGCGTCTAACTGCTGACAGTTATTGGTTAAACTAGAGAGGCTGCGTTTCACAACCTACGATTCCAATAGAAGAGGTCAACCTGCTTTAAGTACATGTGTGAGTTGGTAGAATTATCATAATGAAATCCTCTGGTGCTACCTACACATGAATTATGAAATAAATTTAAAAATTAAATCCCTTTATTAAATAATTAATAACATGAAAATATTAAAATTATTTTGTTATGGTCATATCAATTACAAAATGTTTGTACTTCATTGTTCAACTATGCATTTGACAGAATCATACTGAAAAAGTTGGTAAAAATCCATTCAGCTTCTAGAGTTGAAAACTCCCATATATTTGTGTGCAGTGAAATGTATTGGCAACTCAGAATAACTTATCTTGAAGAAAAATGGCAGTTGCTCACAAAATCAATCTCTGGTAAGTCAATTTTTTACTATGATGATTTATTGAAAGCTATGGTGTCCCAAATTCAATATCTACAGCAACTTAAAATTAGATACGTAGGGAGTTTGACAAACAAAAGTTCAAATACATTTAAGGAAACAATCCAACTCTATTTTACTTCTAAAAATGAAGTTTCTGCTGTGACACAGCACACTGTAATGATCTGATGCAATTATCAAATAGTGTAATTATCAAGGAGCCTAATTATACTACAGTATGTGTGTGCATGCACATATTTTCATATTTGCATGTGTTTGCGTGTATGTGCATGCACTCAAGTAGAATGCATTTCCTTCCAATGTCTCATTTTACAAATTACTGAATGTCATGATGATAGATTGCTTTGAGAAATTATAGCTTCCAGAAATATTATTGTTTTAAAATTATTATTCATGGGTTCTCTTCATGACATGGAATTTCAGACTGACTTTTCATTTCTGTGTCTGGGTATTTTTACTATATATGAGACTGAGCTTCACAAAGGCCAGGTAATGGTTTTAATCTTTCTATACCGTGAGCCTATTTCATGTGTTCAATTAGCCAATAACCAAGTCACCAGTCCACAGATCTGAGAGACAGTCTTGTGTCTATGGCCATTGTTTGAGGCTTTCTTCAATGCTAAAATAATAACACTTGTCACACCAGGGGAGTTGTGAGTTCACGCTGCTTTCAAGGCCCAGGCTCCTGAGTGTGCAGGGAAAAGTGGCTGTGACAGTGGCACAGCAGTGTCCACACCTGCCAAGTACACGTGTGTGGGCTGCTCACACGCATGTGAACAGGACAGGGCCAGTGCCCACAGCCACCAAAAACACACCTGTGTGGGATGATCACGCACATGTGAGTCCTAGTGTGCCTCCTAGTCCTTCCGGTAAAGTTTTCGGGGTGTCTGCTTCTGCCTCCAGGTCTTTGATCCATTTGGAGTTAATCCTGGTGCAGGGTGACATAAAAGGACCCAACTTTGGTTTTCTGCAGGTGCTTAACCAGTTCTGCCAGCACCGCTTATTGAAGAGGCTGTCTTTCTTCCATCCTATTTTTTTGGCTCCCTTATCGAAGGTTAGGCGGTCATCGGTCTGCGGGTTGATTTCTGGGTCTTCAGTTCTATTCCATTGGTCCTCAGGCCTGTTCTTGTGTCACCACCAACTGTTTTGGTCACTATAGCTCTGTAATAGCGTCTGAGGTTTGGAATTGAAATTCCTCCAGCGCTGTTCTTTCTGCTAAGGAGTGTTTTTGCTATACCGGCTCTTTTATTACTCCATATGAATTTTTGGAAGAATGATGCTGGGATGTTGATGGGTATTGCATTGAATGTGCAGATAGCCCTCGGCAGGATTGCCATTATCATGATGTTAATCCTTCCAATCTAGGAACATAGGAGGTTTTGTGTTTGTTTTTGTGGGTCATGGGGCTTGAACTCTGGGCCTGGGCCTTGTCCCTGGACTCTTCAGCTCAAGGCTACCACCTTACCCTTGGGCCAAGCCCCACTCCCACTTTCTAGAAGTGAATTGGAGATAAGAGACTCAGATCCTTTTGTGCCCCGGCTGGCTTTGAACCTTGATCCTCAGATCTCAGTCTCCTAAGCAGGTAGGATACAGGCATGAGCCATCCCACTCCCTTCCAGTTTTCTTAAGTTTTCATCATAGGAGCCTTTTGCTTCTTCAAGTTAATTCCTAAATATTTTATTTTTTGAGGTTATTGAAAAAGGAGTTGTTTTCCTGATTTCTGTCTCTCTCTTCTCATTGTTGGCATACAGGAAAGCCATTGATTTTTGAGGGTTAATTTTATAGCCTACTACTTTGCCAATGTTTTGAATCCAAGAGTAACTTGGGAGTGGAATCTATAGGGTTCTTTAAATATAGAATCATGTCCCTGGCGGGGGAAAAGTTTCACTTCATCTTTCCCTATTTGAATCTCCTCTATGTTTACTTCTTGCTTTATTGTTCTGCCAGGAATTCTAATACTACATTGAAAAAGAGTGGAGAGAGTGGGCATCCTTGTCTCCTTCCTGATTTTTAGAGGAAATGGCTTTAGCTTTTCACCATTAAGTATAATACAAGCTGTAGGCATGTCATACACAGCCTTTATTATACTGAGGAATTTTCCATGGATTCCTAGTTTCTCCAGATCTTTTAGTATGAAGGGGTGTTGGATCTTATCAAATGAACCCTGAAAACTTTAAGGAAGGATTAGGAGATACACTAGGACAGGAAATTAAAGAAAGCTGGGAAAGATGGGATTGTATTAAACTACGGAGCTTCTTATGGCAAAGCTAGCAAGTTAAATAGAAAGCCCACAGAGTAGGAGAAGATCTTTACTAGCCACACAACAGACAAAAATCCTCAAAGAAACAATTATTCCATTGAATGATGGGCTAATGACTTAAAGAGAGACTTCTCGAAGAGGAAATAAAAATGGTCTTTAGACACATGAACAAATGCTCAACATCTCTGGTCATAGAGAAATGCAAATCAAGATGACTTTAAGATTAGAATGGCCAGGATCAAGAAATCTAATAACAACAGATTCCAGAGGGGATGTGGCCAGGAGGGATCACTACTACACTGTTGGTGGGAGTGTAAACTCATTCAATCTCTATGGAAAACAGTATGGCTGTTCCTCAAAAGACTAAACTCATTCAATCACTACGGAAAGCAATATAGTGATTCCTCAAAAGACTAAACATAGAACTCCCCTATGACCCAGCAATCCCACTACTTGCCATTTACCCAAATGTCCAGAAACAAGGACATACTAAATCCACAACACAACAATGTTCATTGCAGCACTATTTACCATAGCAAAGATATGGAACCAACCCAGATGCCCCTCAGTTGATGAGTGGATCAACAAGATGTGGTATTTATATACACAATGGAATTCTATGCTGCTGTCAGAAAGAATGACATCGCCCCATTTGTAAGGAAATGGAAAGACTTAGAAAAAAATCATATTAAGTGAAGTAAGCCAGACTCAAAGGAACATAGGCTCAATGGTTTCCCTCATTTGTACTAATTAGTACACATCTAGGATTCACTCTCCTAGCAGAGGATCACAGTAGCTCAAAACCTATTTACATATGTTCATACAGGATGAGACAAAACTTAATGAACTCTAGGATATGGAAACAAGAGGTTCATCTTTGTAATTGTTGTTCTTAATGTACTATGTGAAGTTATTCCTGTTCTCTCTTTTTCCCCCTTATGGTTAATCTCATATTGTTACTGTATCTGACTTTGCTACCTGGTGTATTATATGTACATTTATTTGTTTATTTGAAATAGGGAAGGGAAAGGGGAAACAAGATGATTGGGAGGGGTCAGGGAGAGGTGGAGGAAGTGGTGGGAGAAAAATGTGGGAAGGAATATCAATGTTCAAGAAATAATGCACCCACTACCTGATAAATGTAATTATAAGCCCTCTAGGTATCACTCCAACAATAAAATACAATTAAAAACACCAAAGATTGAAATGCTACCGATCTAAACAAGATCGTCAACCGAAAAATAAATTAAAGGGACTCTTTCCTAACACATTACATTAAACCAATATAACCTTCAATTCCAAACCTGATGAGGAGATTTGTAGAAAGGATAATTGCACATCAATCAGTCCTAAAGCACAAATTAAACAAGTCTAACAAAACAATAACAAATACATGCATAAAAATAATAAAGTACTATGACCTCATTGGGTATAAGTGGAAATGCAAAGTTAATTGTACTTTAAAAACAGACAATGATAATATTTAACAACACACATGTGTTATAACAAAGGGTGAAAAAAACACAGATTCTCTAAGTGAGGACAAAGCATTTGGTAACTTTTAACAACCGTTCATCAAAATGCAAATAGCCCTGGAGTGTCCAGGTCTCCCATCCCAGAAGGAAACCCTCAGGACACACACATGGTGGCTGCAGCCAAGCCTTCCTCCAGACAAGATTGCGAGCGTTGCGTTTTCCATCATCGCTTCTCGAGGGTTTTCAAGAGGAAGGCAGACCTGGTTTAAAAAAATGAGATGAAAACAAGGCACCAATGTGTAAATACAACAGAGGAGAAAGTGGGGCACACACATGAACTTGTATGTAGAATATGCAAAGACTTTGTGATAAAACTATCTTGGGTCACATGACAGCTTATCAGCATTACTATAGATCAGGTCAATACAGCAAAATGGATGCTTTCCAAAATACCAGCAGGAAAACACACGAAACATAATTTAAATCCATAATTTACAACCATGAGAGCAAAAAATAAGCTGAGCAAAATACACAAAGACCCCTATGGTGGGAAATCGTGAGACGCATTGGAAAAATTATGCAAACGTAATTGAGTGGAGACAAGTTAAATGAGGGAGTTGATCGTGTTAATGGATTGGAAGATTAGAAATGAGCCGGAGTCAAATAGCTCCACCAGCTCAGGGTGGCACGGCAGGGGTCGCAGCGGGAGGGTTTGCTCCACTCCACAAGGTGGTGTTGAAGTCTATGTGAAAATTGTCAGAGCTGAGGGGAGCCAAGGGGCAGAAGGAAGTCAAGCCAGCCTCCGCACAGCCCCTGCCCAGCTTGGCGGTGCCTCTCTTTCTCTTTTGTCCAGTGAGTAAACATGTATGGAAACGTTCAAATGCACAAACCTAATGGGACTTCCTCTTGTCCCCGGAGAGGAGGGCCCAGCTCAGGACGGACCATCACACCCGTGTGTGTCTGTGCGTGCATGCATGTGTGTGTGTGAGTGTGTGTGTGTGCGAGCGCGTGCCAGAAGAGGTGTGGACCAGGGATTCTCAGCTCTCTGCCAGCCATGTCTGTTCCCGGAACCGAGCACCTTCAACCTGCATCATGCTTGCATCTCAAAACGAAAGACCTGCCTGTTCAAGCCTGGAGGTGTGAAGTTTTGGTGACTTCGCCGTGTGTGGGATGAGGTGTTTGACTTGAAGCTGCCCTCGTTTCAAGAGGTGCAGCCACTTGGGTCTCATGTGCTCTGTGGAGAGGGGCCAACTTGCCGAGTGCTGGCATCACAGGCGTGAACCACCACACTCAGTGCCTCTTTCCTTCACAAGAGTGAAATTCCACATTTCTGATTCCAACAGCGGCAAGTGACTATCATCTACAAGGAGGAAGAAAAACCTTTCCAACATCTGTTTTTCTAGTAGTGGGAATTTGATAGGGGAGGGTAAGGGAAAGGAGAAACCAGACTTCTGAGAATTCGCAGAGCTCCCCGAGCTCTGTGACCGGGCCAGGCTCATGGTCTTCCCCTTCTCAGAGCTGATGGACTTCCACCCCGGTAGAGGCTGAGCAGCCGTGGGAAGCAGGCCTTTTCCTGTGGACCTGAAATGGGCCGTCCATCCTCGCCCAGGGCGGCGGAGGTGAGGAGAACAGCTTCAAAGCCGCAGCCCAGTAAGGAGATCAGAGCTCAGGGCGGCAGGGTGCAGCGGGGAAGTTGTCTAAGAGTCGGAGAGTGCACTCTGCGGAGGTGACCATTCCCAGAAGCCACGCGGACGTCCGGGGAGCGCTGGATGCCCGCGGGCTCTCTGCAGCCTTGAGCTAGGAGCTCTTCCCAGTCCTATCCGCACAGCCCCGCTCTGCTGCCTGTGCAGTGTGTGCTGTGTGCAGTGTGTGCAGTGTCTGCACCCCCATCTCCATTTTGACAAGAGATCCCCAGGAATTTGTTACAGAGACAAACTTCCTCTTGAACAAATGGTATTGGTTTAAAAAACAAAAAAGACACCCATAGACAGCAGAGTGAAAGCACACCTCGTTCTCTTCTCCCACGCTAACGTCAGCTTAACGTGCATCAAAGCCCACAGTGCAAAACACAGCAATTTGACAGTGCAAATAAAAAGTAATAATTGGGAAAACGCTAGAACTTATTTGCATAGGCAGCAACTTCTTGAATAAAAATTAAACTCCAGTAACTTGTCAAGCAGTAGTGAGGACCCACAAGTGGGATAGCACCAAGCTAAAAGGATGTAGCCAGCAGGCCGGGAAGCTATCCCACAGGGGGCAGAAAATCCTCAAATCACATCTCTAGATAGACAGACAGGGAGATCGCAAAAGCGTGAGTGTGTTTACTCCTTACTCAGTTGGCAAATATCACAGTTCCCACTGTTATCGCAGCAATCTGAAGCTGGGCGCCAAGACCATGCGCCCGGCCTCTTCTTCACTCTGCCGCCTGTAGCTCTGGCAGACTGCATAGAAGTTGCTGGAGCCATTTTGCTTATGTTTGGAATTTGGACTCTGTGAAGAAGAGCAAAATAGCTAACATGAAAAGCTCGCCAAAGAAATAGGACACCTCTACAAAGAAGGCATTGCCATTTAAGGCGTGTAAGAAATGACCATTTGTTCCTGTTTCAGCTTTTGAAGTCTCTTGGCAATGACTGCTCTCATTTGTTTCAAAGCAAAGGGTCTGGCCGAGTGGAATATCAAGTATTTATGCAGGAGAGGCCTATGAGTACAAGCCAGTCAAGAGCTGTGGCTGCTGGTTAGCTTGGTGACTTCAAAATGATGGCCCTCCTTTGTGGGGTTCCATGTCAGTGCCAGCGTGCTCTGCCTCCTGCTCTCAGAGACGCCTTCTTTTGAAAGGAGGGTATATTCTTCCTATCACACTGGATGAATAAAATATTATTTGCTTCTCATCTAAACTCATTAAAATGGTGTCAAGATACTGTTTACCAAAGCAAGTGACAGCATCTGAGCTTTGCAAGATTAGTCATCGCTAACTAGGTCAAAGTGTAGGTGGTGGGCAAGCAAGCTGTTAGCCTGCAGGCATCACAGACAACGCCCCAGCGCCCACCAGCCTTCCGACAGGAACACAGCTCTGAATGCCCGTGTCGCACCGCACTGCACAGATAGGTAAACGTGTAGAAAGCTGGTGATGGACCGCGGAGAGGCTGAGAGGGGCAGGAGCCCTGTCTCTGTCCCACTGGTGAGGAGGCACGGGTGAGCGTGGTCAACAGAGCCCGGAGACCTGGCTCTCCTCCTCCAGAGACTGGGCTTCCTGCAGCCCAGCCCTGGTCTGTGGAAAGGAGCAGCGCCACTGTGAAAGGATTGCATGGTATGGTAGTCGGGAAAGATTCACAGACTCCAACCACCACGACCTGTCTGTGTGAAAGGGCCTCAAGCCTGGAGCCTCTGACTGGAGCGGACAGGAAGGAAGCTCGGGGCTGCACTGCCAAGGTGAACTTCGATACCCGCAGACAGGATTTTCCTCTATATACCAGGGTCTGATGACCTCACACCACAAAATCAGTAGCACAAAGGACAGATTGCTAGTGGTGCAGATTCTGTAGCAGTGTGTGGGCCCCCAACGCTGCCGACCCTCGCAGTGTCTGAGCTTCGTGTCGGTACTGCACACGGCTGCAGTATCCACGTGTGAGTACGGCCTTGGGTGCTGTCCCTCTGTGCCCGGAGCCCAAGCCCTGCTCACGTGGAGCACATGGTCAGCCTGTCTCCTTTGGCACCAACCAGGGAGAGGGTGAGCAGATGCAAGCTGAGGGGTAGAGATCACCTTCCTTCTTGCATCCCTGCTTCTGACTACAAAACCGCTGCAACGCTGACAAACCGCTAGTTACAGCTTCTACTCGATGTTCCTACTGCATCTCGGACAATAACATACAATGTGAAGAAGCAAATAAAAGAGCCTCCTGGAGCCACAGAAAAAGAGTGATCAGTTTTAAGGATGTGATAAATATCTGGCATTTCAAATACAACCTGAAAGACGTCCTCTTAATTCTTCCTTTTAAGACTTCCTCCTTATTCTTCCTGTTAAAAGCTCATGCTGGAACACGTTGTTATCCTTTACATTTGCATAGCACTTCAATCCTGCTCCTCTCTCCGCACCCTCCTCCCATTGCGTCCTCTTCCTCGATGCTCGCCCTGCGGTTTTCTTCTATTCTTTAAATCCACATTTTCCCAGATGAGAGAAAACAGGATGTCTGTCCTTTTGAGTCTGGTTTATTTTATTTAACATGAACATCTGAAGTTACATCCATTTTCCTGAAGGAAAAAAAAACCACTTTGTTGAATGGTAGCTCCTTTGCACAACTACTTAAAGACAGTGACAATGGAACCTAATTTGATGAGTGAATAAGTGTCGGTTTTGTATGTATCCCACATTTCTTTATCCGTTCATTGGGTCAGGGCACCAGGACTGGGTCGCAGTGCGGCTACCGTGACTAGTGCTGTTCTCACATGGACGCACACCTGTCCCCATCAGATCTGACCCACGTGAGCCCAGGAGTGACGTGGCAGGGCCACCGGGTTTAGTTTTCCAGAGAACTTCCCCACAGATTTCCACAGTGTCTGCAATAATTGCATCCCACCAACGTGTAAGCAGCCTCTTCTGTCCATCCCCATCCCCTGCCTGCCACCTTTAGCCTTCGCTTTCTTCATGGTAGGCAGGTTTCCTTTTGTCCGGGAGAAGGTTGATTATGTGCCTGAAAATAGCGTTCATAGCATATAGTTTTTGCCAATGAGAATGTTCTTTGTAGTCTCTCCAAATTCCTCAGATCTGGGCAGGTCGGGAAGACCCTGTGTTCTTACTTCACTGCCAAACAATGCTTAGGAAACAATGAAAACACCTGCAAGCAGGTGTCCCTTGTTTTCTGAAGGGAGCGGGAAGTGAATGCATGGAAGTTAGGTTTTTAGTCACACCTTCAGGTCGTTGTACAAAGGAAGTGCCATTTGACAAAGCAGTTTATGAATAAACTATATCTTGATCAAGTCCTCTAAAACAACCATTCCTGAGAGAATGCCTTCCCGGGCCTCTCTTCTTCAGAGTCCCTGCGTCAGGACTTTATCCCACTTAGCACTTTCAAAGCAGAACCAAAGCTGCCTTCTCCCTGGAAGGAGAGCAGAGGAGCTGGGGATAGGGAGACCTGAGCCCTCCAGCTAGGCCTTCCTGGTCGATGCTCCACATCAGCGATGCTTCACCTCTGCCCCACAACCCTCCCCATGTAAATAAATAGATTACAGAATTACAGATCACAGCGTTTCCACAAGGGTTGGCTGACCTTTCCCCAAACCACGTCAATTTTCTGTGAAAATAAAGCTGCAATGTGAAGACAGTTCTGAAATAAAATGGCAAAGCCAATATAGTTATTTCTTCAGAGGTCATGGCCGTAGCAGAAAAGACAGGGAGTGTGTGAAGTTTCCATCAAACACCTGGCTCCAGTCCTCCTTCACTGCACTTTGGGAACTGGCTGTGCCATCCCTGGAGAGGGTAAACGCCTGTATTCACCAGCTACCAAACTCAGTGCTTCCTTGTTAGCTTGCTAATGAGTGAGCTAATAAAAGGCACAGGGATGGGAATCAGATGCATTCTGGGGAAGTCATGTTGTCCTGCAGTAAGAAGTCAATCATATCGGTTCCATTCCCACCACAGTTCCCACCTCCTGAGATTCCTTCTGCTGGTGCAATGCCCTTTCTGTGCCCATAGAACGGAGTTGTCCTCCTTGCTATCCGGCCTTGAGGTTGTCCTGTCCTCTGTCCTTAGTCCTGCAATCTTCCTTCCACACCCTGGCTAAGTCCTGGGGGCGTCCCCCCCGCGCCCACCCTGCCCCCTTCTGGGGAAAGGCTTAGACCCCGAGCCTCCTCACTTCTGCGGCGCTCCCGGGCAGGTTTGCTCTGGGCAGCTGCGGTTCAGTGCGGAGCGCGCTGCGTTCGGGCTCCACCACTTGAGTTCCACTCCGTCCTTTTCATCTGGCTCGTTTTGCAGGTGATTCCTCCACTTCTGCTCTGCCTGGGCCATGGCCTTTTCACTTCCACCACCCAAGCAGCAGAGACGACAGGCCGGTACCACCACACCTGGACCCGAAATAGGAACAGTGCTTTCTAGATCGCGATGCATAGCAGGCATTGTGGACTACAGACTCATTTGATTTATAGCAAGCCACAACATCTTAAAACATTTTCAACAAAGCCCAAGATTTACGTGGAAAATTACGACAGCTCATTAGAATCAAAGCAAATAAATGATAAGAAATGAAAAGAGAGGAATATGTTCTAAGCCAACATCTACATTGTAAATAATAACAAATTCTAAGCAAGCAACTTCTATGACGACAGGAACTGGCAGGCTAGAAAACAACTTGGTAGAAGGAATCGATCAATTTGAAAGAACTGTCATTATTTCTAGTCACTGTTTAGGGAGGAAAAAGTATCAGCTCCTCTGTATTGTTTCACTTGAAATACGCATTTCACACTGTCTTATCATTAGCTAAAGATCACACTGCACATATGTATCGAATCCATGTGTTTCACTTCAAGGAAAGAAAGTATTCGCCTATGACGCTACCAGCAGGCTCCTGAAAATCCCCAGAAACTGAGCAATAGAAAACTGAGGTCTCCCAGATGCCGGCATAATTGCAGCAATGAGAGCTTGCAGATGTTGCAACTGGGAAGCATATGATCAGAAATAATTAACATGTTTTTCTCCTATGATAGCCCTCATTAAAATGCAATTTATTCTACTGGAGAATTCCTAATGCCTTAATTTTTGTTTCATTGCCAAGCTTTTTATAGTTCTTATTTAATCACCTGGCCTCTTTTCTTGTCAAAAACAACAACAAAATTTTATTTTTGTCAAATTACCCCTGTAAAAAAAACCCCAGATATCTACTATAAGTATAAAATGTACATTCATGTTCTGACTTTCACTGTTAATAAATGTTAGTCATATTTTGCATCAAATTCAATAGACAGCATCAGCAACATTTTACTTTTCTTTCCTGGATATTTAAAATTAAGGAACTGTTTTTTTTAATAACCACACCTCTGAAAACTAGCATGACTGCAAAAATATTGTGCTTTCCTCTATCATGTGGATTGTAGTTTACAAAGCAGGAGATGTTGGCTGTGGTTAAGCCAAGAAATAGTACCAATAAATATCCAATGTCTTCAGTCAAGTATCCTGATTTATATTTTGATGTAGTATAAATTGGCTACCCATAAAGAATCCTAAATCTTCCTATTTCAAACTCTACTGCATTTCCTTCACACATCTCTGGACACAGAGGGCTGACTTCTGTGATGTCTGATTGACATTCTAAGATAACAAGAGATTTTTTTCCCATTTGCTCCATTATTTGGAACAAATGATTCACCCTCTGGTCACTGAGGTTCAATCCTGAATCCTGGTGTTCAAGGCCAATAAAAGCCACCAGCACACAGCAGTACTGGGGGTTTTAATGTAGAGCTTCTCATTTGCCAGACTGGTGTGATACCACTGAACCATGAGTCCAGCTCACATTTTGCTGGTTATTTGGGATAGGTCCCCATTTCCCAGGTTGCTTGAGCCCCACTCTGACTGCATTCAGGCTTCCTGATATCCTCGTGAGCATGCCTCTGGGTCCAGTGTCAGCTCCCAGAGACTGAATCTCACGGCCTTCCCTGCCAGCCACCAGGTTCCTCCCACCCCCAGCCTCTCCTCTCACATCCGCTGGCAGCACACACCATTCACGACTCACCTAGAACGTCTCTGCTGGACCAGCCTCAAAGCACAATCTTCCATTCCCACCCTTCTAAGTAGCCAACATTGCAGGCATGAGCCAAAAGCAACCAAGGTAAAAAGCTTTCTTTAGCATCCTTATATAAGTTGAACTTGCTTGAAACAGCACTATCATGTTTCCCTGACAGACAACATTAAATAGCTCTAGTATTTGCCCCCTTTTTTTCTTTTTAAAGCATAAACTAATTTTTAAAATATTTGTCTCACTAGAGTCCACTTGGACAATTTATTGGTATAAATTTATTTTAGTTTTAGATCAGAAATTATTTATGATTTGAGCATTGGCATTTCTGAGCAGGATAGCTCATTGTTCGTGAATCAATTCTAATGCTTTTCAACCACTCACATTCTCACTTTTTCAGGAAACATTGTACTACAGAACATTTCATTTTGCAAAATGTAACAGAGTATAAATGCTGAGAAACTTGTTGCAAAGCATGACGCTTTAGAAGACATTTACTTTATGATCTACATTTATGTAGTTGAGGTGACTATTTCTTCCGTGCCACTGAGGAATTCCATTCTATTTAAATGGAACTTCAAAACCAAGAACACTGAGCTGGGAGGGGGCCTAGTGGTAGAGTGCTTGCCTAACATGCACGAAAACCCGGGAGCTGAGGCTCAAGTGGTAGAGCTCTAGCCTTGAGAAAGCCCAAGAGCAGTGCCCAGGCCCTGAGTTCAGGCCCAGGACTGGCAAAAAAAGAACACCACAACGACGCACCAAATGCCCCCGAGAGAGCAAATACCATCACAGAAACAAGCCGCAGAGGAGCCAAGAATGACTCAGCCAGGAGCTGGGCTTCCAGTGCTCTACTGTGCATAGGGGACCACCGTTGCCAAGTAGATCTGAGCCGACATGTGTTCATCTGGTGATGTCTGTGGCTGAAAGCACTGAGCTGGCCGGTCTGCAGAAGGCGATGGAGATGTATGATTTGAAGCTGGTTCAACAGTAGCTAGCTGTTTCTCAGCCCTGTTGCTAATGAACTGTTCAGCTGAGAAGGAAAAGGGAACTTACCATTCAGTTGTCCAATCCACTTTAACCCATTTCGTTAATATGGAAATTTTGGTTCCTAATCTCCTCAGGAAAAGAACTCAAAGACACCAAGGAAGATTGTACCAAGAACAGGTTTATTAATGCAAAGACAAATAAAAGTCTGCCCAAGGTCCCTATTTCCCTCTCCCCACCCCTGCCATTCATCTTGTTTTCCCCCCTTCCCTACCCTATTCCAAATAAACAAATAAGCATACATACAATATATCAGATAACAAGGTGAGATACTGTAACAATATGAGATAACCAAGAGACAGCAAATGAGATGAGAGATAACATAGTACATTAAGGAAATGGGGACCAAGACATGAGAAAGGGTATCAATGTGTGGGAAGTAATGCACTTCTATCTGGTGAATGTCATGTAACCCTTCTTTTAATTACAATAAAAATATATGAAAAAAAGGCTGCCCAAGGGCCAGGGGGGCCCAGCATGGGGGAAAGGGAGGGGAGGGTCTCAGCATTCTGGAGCGGGGGCAAGGAGAAGGAGGGTTCCCAGCACCCAGGGCCCTGGGCTATGTCCTCAGAAATCGAAGCTATGCCGGCCAGTTACACGAGCCGTTGTGATGTCTCCTCAAGCCACAGAAAGCAGGGATTTTGGAGAGAAAAGAAGCTAGCATGGAGTCTCTCCGAAATCACTTTCTAAGTCTCATCTCTTTCTAAGCTAGTCCAGGGTTATGTAGAGCCCTTTGTATCACTGTCAGGTACAAACAACTCTCAACAGCCACCACCCGGGAACACGGAGGGAAGGGAGCCTCACTTCTCAAATCTGTGTCCTCCAGTGTGGGCCTGCATCAGGGGGCAGTGAGCCAGCCACAGTCTCCACGCACACGCGGAGGCAGCGGCTGCAGACTGCACAAGTGCTAGGAGGCAATTCCCTGCACAGCACAGATTCCCGCCTCCCACACCACCGGGCCCCTGAAAGGCCAAGGCCTACACAGGTCATTGACCGGCGGATAAAGGATTTTTAATGTCTTGTTCATACCCAGGGCTCTTACAAGGAGAGCACCGTCTCCCTGGGACTGGGCCAGAGTCACCATTCCCCAAGCTACCCGGTTCTCCCTCTGCCCTCCTTTCAAACCCAGCCACCGGGACAGCCACCTGCTGGTCTGTCCTTGGCAGGTGCTTGGGCTCTGAGAGGATCAAAGGCGTTTTTCTCTGCAAGGGTGCGTGTTGTGTTTTAGTATTCTCTTTGAACAACCCGTGAACTTCCCAGGCTATCTGGATCACTCTGGGTCCCAGCAACACGCCTGCTTGGCCTTCTGATCCTCCTGTGTCTCCCTTTCCTCTCTGGGAGGGAGCAGGGACAGAGGCTCACTGCGAGGCCCAGGGGTGCCTTGACCAACCGCAGGCTGCTGAGAACTGGCTCAGCACTGCTCCCTGGCTCCGGGGGCCAGGGGTCCCCACAGAAAAACCCCAGGAGAGACAAGGAACCAGCTCTCAGAAAGCAGGATTCCCAGCCCAATGCGTTTTACCTGAATTCCTTCTATGTCCAGAGGTCACATAGATCCCGGCCAAGTGACAGATGTCCTTGCTCACAGACACAGAAGTCGCCAGCAGCTGACAGGATACTTGAAAGGGGAGGGCAGGGCAGGGTAGGTGAGTCACAACGATGTGCAGGTTTTTATACTGAACTTCACAGGGCGTGCTCATAACCCACTTCCCCCAAAGCCAGTGAAGAAATCCACTGGCAAAAACATGAGACATAACAGTGTCATTTCACCAACCAAAATGTATGGATTCAAATACACGTGTGTTCAGCGGACATCAATCCATTTAACATTTACCCGTTATGAACATACAAATGTTCTTCCCCTCAAATTATCTCCTGACTTTCCTAGAAACCTAAATTATATTTCTCATGACAGTATAAACCCCAAATCTTCAGTAAAATTGTTAACTGACTGGCTACTTGGAGAAATATGCACATCTGTGATTTGTTTAAATAGACACACAGGCAACAAAAGACGTGTGAGTGCGTTTGTGTTCATATGTGTGCATGGCTGTGTGTCTAACACAAGTGGGTCCATAGAACCCCCTCCCCACAAGCACATGGGTATTTCTTGATCCTTTCCTCTGAAGGTCACTTCTGCCTGCACGTCTGAGCTCCCGGGCAGGGGGGCCTAAGCATTTTGAACTCACAATGGACAGAGAGACAGGAGAGCGATAGCAGCAGAACTGAAGGGAGAATAATCAACACAACGCGCAGAAATCAATACTGCATTTGAACTCAAAATTACCCACGCATTTCACCTCACAACTATTCTGCTTTTCTCACATTCAGAGATGGATGTGTGTGAGAAAGTAATCTTGAAAAGCTGGCATTTGTTATGTAGCCGCCTTCAAATATTTTTATCACAATGAGAAAAATGCATTTGGAGATTTCACTGCTTCTAATGGCTGTTTTTACTTGCCAGAGTTTACTTTTTAAAATTTGTATTTGTACATGCATTCCCTGTTTAAACTGCTAAAGAGGAAAATAAATGAAGTTTGTGAGGTGTTCCAAAAGCAGGCTAGATTTAGATCTGTCATAAACGTATTTTTAAGTCCAGTTGCTAACAAAAATTCAAGGCTGGAGGTGAGGCTCAAGTAGTGAAGCACCTGCTAGCAAGAAAGCCAAAGGAGCACAAAGCTGAAGCCCAGAAACAAAAACAAAAGAACAACTGAAGAGATGGCCGTGATCTCGCAGGAAGACAGCGCGGAACCCAAAGGCACAGGCCTCCCTCAGATGCTCGCTTCCTCTTGGTGAGGAGTGTGGGAGGGACACGGCACTGGATGGGGCTTCGGGAAGGAGGGTGGACTGGGAAGGGAGGGGAGCAGAGATGCCGTCGAGGAACCGCTGAGAGCAAGATGTCTTTCCTGTAGGCTCTTGCACGTGAGTCACCTTTTGTCTCATTTTCCCAGCCATGTATTTCTTTTTATTCTTCTTCCAATGACAGTTCAAACACAGTAAGCAGGTTATAGTCTCTCACATTTGTAATTAGAGCTGCTGAGAGACAGAGAAAAGAGCAGCAGACCCCAGACACTCTGAGAAGAACAAGCCAGGTAAAGTGGTGCAGGCCTTGGGCCCGGCCCGGCCCTCTCAGACAGAAAGAGGAAGGCCAGTCCAGGCAAAATTAGCTAGAGACCATATTTGAAAATCTGTCTAAAAGCAGGTCTTGGTGTGTGGTTTAAGTGATAAAGCAGGTAGCATTTCTGCCTGTCTGGAGATAGATGGACAGACAGGTAGGCAAGCAAGCAGTCAGGCAGAAAAACACAGACATATGCAGATAGGTAGATAGATAAATCTAGAGATATGCCAGTTGAAATAGTTAATATTCTGACAACTTAAACAATTTCCACTGTGATTCATATCAATCAAAATATCCTGTTCTGCCTGGAAGAACTAATAAACACCTAAGAATTTTAATAAAATACACTCTTTTCTATCACCATGTGATAATTGACAAATTAACTACTACTATATTACCACTAAAATCTTCTTTTTTATCTTCCTTTTACATATCTTTATGGGTGTACTTGTTGGAACTTGACAATTGACAAATTAGATTAAAATCTTAGGAATTAGTTGCCAGAAATTCAATTTGAGTTTGAAATAGCTCAAGCTGGGTTTATGTATGTTATCAGAGCAGCAAAGATTACAAAGTTAGGTCTCAAACTTCTTTGACCTTCAGAATGATTTATGCCAACGCCTGCTTTCAAATAAGTCGTTTGGAGGAAGTCTGTGTAAATCACTGTGGCACAGCCTTCTGTGAAGGTTCTCTGGGAAGTGAGAAGGAAGAGAGGGCTTTCAGTGACTCTGCTTGAGGAACTACTTCACATGTTTACATGTGGTGCCTGCAATGGGGAAACAAGGAAGGCTCCAGCCCCTCGCCTCTCCAGCTCCAGTGTCCAGCCTTCTTTGCTCCAGCCTGGCCTGTCCAGCTCCATCCGGGCCTCCCCAGCTCCATCCCGGCCTCCCCGGCTCCATCCCGGCCTCCCCGGCTCCATCATCCAGCCCCCAGCCCAGACAGTGCCAGTGGCAGCCTTCTGGCTGGAGAGCCATCCCCATGCAGCCCGCCAGTGGGACATTCCCTGTGCCATTCCCAGCCTTGGTGAGCACAGAAGGGCAGGGAAGGGAGCAAGGCGCAAAGGTGCAAAGGTGCGCGCGTTTGTGGGGGCAAATGGAAGGGATCTGCGCTGCCTGGCCATCCTGCAAATTAATTTAAGAGACAAATGCCAAATGACAGTTGCTCCCCTCAGGAGACAACATGAGAACCACGTCCTGCCTGCCGGCGGGTCCCCGCAAACACGGTGCCTGCCTCGGCCTCCCAGGCCTGGCTCAGAAGAGCAGGCACACGCAGGAGGGCCGTCCTCGCCTGCCCAGCAGACGCTGCGCCCTTCTTGCCGGCCCTCCTTCCCCATCCTCAGCCGGTGTGGGAAGTGGGAGGTGAGTTGAGGGGCGCCCAGGTGTTCCTGCTGCCCGGTGTGGCCCCCTGACGATGGATGGGCTCCACCGGCCCCGGCCCGCCCGGGGCTGGGGTTAGGCTGGTTTAAATGCACCCTGGCTTCCTCCCAAGAATGCCTGGCGACCTCACAGCCGCTCAGGGGGTTTCTAACCCAGTCTCACTCCACAGAAAGTGCGAGTATCCAAAGAGAAGAGCACAGATCTGTTCCGATCTGCCCTCTGCACTGAGAAAATTTAGAAAACCAGGAGCGAACACTGAGAGCTCTGGCGGGTGAATCTGTGCAGAGTGCTGTGAGGATGCCACAACACCACAGTGACCCCACACAAGGGTGCGCTGATTCCAGACAGAAGACCAAATAAGGGAGAGAACTGGACGCTTCATCCCTCTGGGGGCGGAAAGGGCACAGCGCATCGCACCCCAGAGCTTAGACGGGTCGGGTGGGATTCCATGACCCTCTGCACTCTGGTGGGCCCCCGGGAGCTGTTAGGAAAAAGGAAAGGAGTCACTCAACTGACTGCGGAGGAGCTGGACGCAGGGCTGTCCTGGCAGGCACGGCGCGTTCTGGCTGAAGCATCTGGGCAGAAGCTCCTTTGCCCTGCAGTCTGCACAGCACCCAGAGAATCGGCTCCTGTCGGACTCGCGGTCTTTCCAAGATTCAACTCCACTGGGCTTTCCCACCATGGGCCACATAGGGTGCAGGAAGCCTAAGTTCAAGGCTGAGAAAGGTCTCTGAAACAGTGTGGAGTGGAGAGGCTGTGGGTCCAGACTGAGCACCAGGCCAGCCCTGCCTGGGGGCGAGGCCTCTTCCTCCTGCCTCCACCTGCAAGAGGGAGTATTCAGACTCCCGCGTGCTGCACAGGCCACCCCTGCCCTGGCCTGTGTTCCCCCAGGCTCTCAGCCCCTCATTGTGACCCAAGAGTAGCACCAGAGCACGCAGCCCAGTGGGAGCTGCTGACTGGTCCGGGGTCACAGGGCTGTGACAGAGGGGAAGGAGCTTTGGAAATGTCATCACATATCTGCAAAAGCCTGGACATGGCGAGTGTGGAGTATGCAGCCACAAGCCTGGATCACAGAGACTGAGATCCACAGGTGGCCTGTCCTGTGAGTGGGTCCAGAGGCGGGGGTGGGGGGGACAGGAGGAGCCGGCCAGAGGTGGGGGCTGAGGGAACGGATGTGGGTCGGGTACTTGGCAGTGTCGCCCAGGACAGGGTTTCCATGGCATTTGTGACAGGCGTGTGAGCAATGTGCGTCTGCAGAGAACCCTGAGGGGGAGGCTGACGTGGGCACCCCGGCTGTGTGCTACGCCAGCTTCAGCAGTGCCTGTCCTGGAAGGACCCTGGGGAAGGGTCTGCTGGTCCAGCCAGAACCTCCAGTTCCAGGTGGCTGTGCAGAGCCTCCGAGGCCGAGGGCCTGGGCACGTGGCTAGACAGTCTGTCCCAGAGCCGCCCAGGGCTAGAGGCATCGCAGAGACCCAGCTGGGAGCCAGCAAGACTATCAACACCCAAGAGCACACCACACCACACCACACCACACCACACCACACCATACCATACACACCACACCATACCACACCACACCACAACCCACACCACACCACACCACCACACCATACCACACCACTCCACACCACACCACACATACCAATACCATACCATACCATACCACACCATACCATACCACACCACACCACACCATGACCACACCATACCATACCACACCATACCATACCATACCATACATACCACACCACACCATACCATACCATACCACACCATACCATACCATACCACACCACACCACAACCACACCACACCACACCATGACCATACCATACCATACCATACCATAACCACACCATACCACACCATACCACTCACCACACCACACCACCACACCACACCACACCACACCATACCACAACCATACCACACCACACCACACCACACCACACCATACCACACCATACCATACCACACCACACCATACCACACCACACCATACCACACCACACCACACCATACCACACCACACCATACCACACCACACCATACCACACCACACCATACCACACCATACCATACCATACCACACCATACCACACCACACCATACATACCACACCATACCATACCACACACACCACACCATACCATACCATACCATACAGACACCACAGACCACACCATAACCACACCACACCATACCATACCATACCACACCACACCATACCACACCATACCATACCACACCACACCACACCATACACATCACACCATACCATACCACAGCACACCACACCATACACACCAGTACACACACACCATGACCATACCTTACCATACCATACCACACCACACCATACCAGTCACACCATACCATACCAAACCTCACCACACCATACCTCACCACACCATACCAGACCACAGCTCACCACACCTGACCACCTACCATACCACACCACTCCATACCATACCATACCATCCAACCACACCATACCATACCACACCATACCACACCATACCATACCACACCACACACACATACCACACCACACCATACCAGTACCATACCACACCACACCTACCACACCATACCACACCACACCACACCAGACCATACCACTACCACACCTATACATGTACCATACATACCATACCATACCACACATCCTACCACACCACACCATACCATACCACACCATACCTACACTCATACCACACCACACCATACACATACCACTCCACACCATACCATACCATACCATACATACCATACCACACCATACCATACCACACCACACCACACCACACCACACCATACCATACCATACCACACCACACCATACCACACCACACCATACCATACCATACCATACCACACCACACCACACCACACCACACCATACCATACCATACCATACCACACCACACACACCATACCACACCACACCATACCATACCATACACACTACACACCACACCAGACCACATACCACACACAACACCACACCACACCACACCACACCATACCATACCATACCATACCACACCATACCATACCACACCACACCACATACACACCACTACCACACATACCATACCATACCATACCACACCACACCATACCACACCACACCATACCATACCATACCACATCCATACCACACCATACCACACCACACCATACCATACCACAACCACACCACACCATACCATACCACACCACACCACACCACACCAAACACACACCACACCATACCATACCACACCACACCACACCATCACCACACCATACCATACCACACCACACCATACCTATACATACCATACCACACCACACCACACCACACCACATACCATACCACACCACACCATACCACGACCACACCACACCACACCACACCATACCTACCACACCACACCATACACATACCATACCATACCACACCACACCATACCATACCACACCACACCATCACCACACACACCACACCACACCACACCACACCACACCACACCACACCACACCATTCCATACCACACCACACCACACCACACCACACCACACCACACCACACCACACCACACCACACCATACCATACCATACCACACCATACCATACCATACCACACCACACCACACCACACCACACCACACCACACCACACCATACCATACCATACCATACCATACCACACCACACCACACCACACCACACCATACCATACCATACCATACCACACCACACCACACCATACCATACCATACCACACCACACCATACCATACCACACCATACCATACCACACCATACCACACCATACCATACCATACCATACCACACCACACCACACCACACCACAACCATACCATACCACACCACACCACACCACACCACACCATACCATACCACACCACACCATACCATACCATACCAGACCACACCACACCACACCACACCACACCATACCATACCACACCACACCATACCATACCACACTCACCATACCATACCATACCATACCACACCACAGCCATACCATACCACACCACACCATACCATACCATACCATACCACACCACACCATACCACACCACACATACCATACCACACCATACCACACCACACCATACCATACCACACCACACCACCATACCATACCATACCACACCACACCACACACCACACCACACCACACCATACCACACCACACCATACCATACCACACCACACCATACCATACCATACCACACCACACCATACCACACCACACCACACCATACCATACCACACCACACCATACCATACCACATCCACACCATACCATACCATACCATACACACCACACCATACCACACCACACCATACCATACCATACCATACCACACACACCATACCACACCACACCATACCATACCATACCATACACACCACACCATACCACACCACACCATACCATACCATACCACACCATACCATACCATACCACACCACACTCACCACACCACACCACACCATACCATACCACACCATACCATACCATACACACCACACCAACCATACCACACCATACCATACCACACCACACCACACCATACCACACCATACCACACCATACCACACCATACCACAACCATACCATACCACACCATACCACACCATACCACACCATACCACACCATACCATACCACACCACACCATACCATACCACACCATACCACACCACACCATACCATACCACACCACACCATACCATACCATACCATACCACACCACACCATACCACACCACACCATACCATACCACACCACACCATACCATACCATACCATACCACACACACACCATACCATACCACACCACACATACCATACATACCTTACCACACCACACCATACCACACACACCATACCATACCACACCACACCATACCATACCATACCATACCACACCACACCATACCACAACCACACCATACCATACCACACCACACATACCATACCATACCACACCACACCACACCCATACCTACACACCACACCATACCATACCAACCACACCACACCATACCATACCACACCACACCATACCATACCATACATACCACACCACACCATACCACACACACCATACCATACCATACCATACCACACCACACCATACCACACCACACCATACCATACCATACCATACCACACCACACCATACCACACACACCATACCATACCATACCACACCATACCATACCATACCACACCACACCACACCACAACCACACCACACCATACCATACCATACCACACCATACCATACCATACCACACCATACCACACCATACCATACCACACCACACCATACCACACCATACCACACCATACCACACCATACCATACCACACCATACCCACACCATACCATACACACCACACCACACCATACCACACCACACCATACCATACCACACCATACCACACCATACCACACCATACCATACACACCACACCACACCACACCATACCACACCATACACACCACACCATACCACACCACACCACACCACTCACCATACCATACCACACCACACCACACCATACCACACCATCCACCTACCATACCACACCATACACACCACACCATACCATACCACACCATACCACAGCACTACCATACCACACCATACCACACCATACCATACCACACCACACCACACCACACCACACCACACCACACATACCACACCACACCATACCATACCACACCATACCACACCACACCACACCATACCACACCACACCACACACACCACACCACACCATACCACACCATACCATACCATACCACACCACACCACACCATACCACACCATACCACATCCACACCATACCACACAACACCATACCACACCATACCACACCACACCATACCACACCATACCACACCACACCATACCATACCATACCACACCATACCATACCATACCACACCACACCACACCATACCACACCATACCACACCATACCATACCATACCACACCATACCACACCACACCATACCATACCACACCATACCACACCATACCACACCATACCATACCATACCACACCATACCACACCACACCACACCACACCACACCACACCATACCATACCACACCATACCACACCACACCATACCACACCATACCACACCACCTACCATACCATACCATACCACACCATACATACCATACCACTCCACACCACACCATACACACCATACCACCATACCATACCATACCACACCAGACCACACCACACCATACCATACCACACCATACCACACCATACCACACCATACCATACCATACCACACCATACCACACCACACCATACCATACCACACCATACCACACCACACCATACCATACCACACATACCACACCACACCACACCATACCATACCACACCACACCACACCACACCACACCACACCATACCACACCACACCATACCATACCACACCATACCATACCATACCACACCACCAACCACACCATACCACACCATACCACACCATACCATACCATACCACACCATACCACAGCAACACCACACCATACCATACACACCATACCACACCTACACCATACCATACCACACCACACCACACCATACCACACCACACCACACCATACCATACCACACCACACCACACCATACCATACCACACCATACCACACCATACCATACATACCATACCACACCACACCACACCATACCACACCACACCACACCACACCATACCATACCACACCACACCACACCATACCATACCACACCATACCACCATACCATACCATACCATACCACACCACACCACACCATACCATACCACACCACACCACACCATACCATACCACACCATACCACACCATACCATACCACAGCACACCACACCACACCATACCATACCACACCATACCACACCACACCATACCACACCATACCATAACATACCATACCACACCACACCACACCATACCACACCACACCACACCACACCATACCATACCACACCACACCACACCATACCATACCACACCATACCATACCATACCATACCACACCATACCACACCCATACCACACCATACCATACCATACCATACCACACCACACCACACCATACCATACCACACCACACCACACCATACCATACCATACCACACCATACCACACCACACCATACCACACCACACCACACCATACCATACCACACCACACCATACCATACCACACCACACCATACCATACCACACCACACCACACCATACCATACCACACCATACCACACCATACCATACCACAGCACACCACACCACACCATACCATACCACACCATACCATACCACACCACACCACACCACACCATACCACACCACACCACACCATACCACACCACACCACACCACACCATACCATACCACACCACACCATACCACACCACACCATACCATACCATACCACACCATACCATACCATACCACACCATACCACACCATACCACACCACACCATACCACACCACACCATACCATACCACACCATACCATACCATACCATACCACACCACAACCATACCATACCATACCACACCATACCATACCATACCACACCATACCACACCACACCATACCATACCACACCACACCACACCACACCACACCATACCACACCATACCATACCACACCATACCATACCACACCACACCACACCACACCATACCACACCATACCATACCACACCACACCACACCACACCACACCATACCACACCACACCACACCACACCACACCATACCATACCACACCATACCACACCACACCACACCACACCACACCACACACACCACACCATACCATACCACACCATACCACACCATACCACACCACACCATACCACACCACACCATACCACACCACACCATACCACACCACACCATACCACACCATACCATACCATACCACACCATACCACACCACACCATACCACACCACACCATACCATACCACACCACACCATACCACACCATACCACACCATACCAA
>NC_143528.1:42820732-42825732 GCF_031878675.1 Megascapheus bottae
TACCATACATACCACACCAACATACCACACCACACCACACCACACCACACCACACCACACCACACCACACCATACCACACCACCATACCATACCACACACACCACACCACACCACACCATACCATACCATACCATACCACACCACACCACACCATACCATACCATACCACACCACACCATACCATACCACACCACACCACACCACACCACACCACACCATACCATACCATACCATACCACACCACACCACACCACACCACCATACATACCACACCACACCACACCACACCACACCATACCATACCACACCACACCATACCATACCATACCATACCACACCACACCACACCACACCACACCATACCATACCACACCACACCATACCATCACCACACCACACCACACCATACCATACCATACCACACCACACATACCATACCACACCACACCATACCATACCATACCATACCACACCACACCATACCACACCACACCATACCATACCACACCATACCACACCACCATACCATACCACACCACACCATACCATACCACTACCACACCATATCCACACCACACCACACACACCACCACACCACACCATACCACACCACACCATACCATACCATACCAACCACACCATCACACACCACACCACACCATACCACACCACCACACCATACCATACCACACCACACATACCATACCATACCACACCACACCACACCATACCACACCACACCATACCATACCATACCTACCACACCACACCATACCACACACACCACCATACCCATACCACACCACACATACCACACCACACCATACCATACCATCACCACACCATACCATACCATACCACACCACACCATACCACACCACACCACACCATACCATACCACACCACACCATACCATACCACACCACACCATACCACACCATACCACCACACCACACCACACATACCATACCATACCACACCACACCACACCATACCACACACACCATACCACACCATACCACACCATACCATACCACACACACCATACCATACCATACCACACCATACCATCACCATACCACACCACACCATACCATACCACACCACACCATACCATAACCATACCATACCACACCACACCATACCACACCACACCATACCATACCACACCACACACACCATACCATACCATACCACACCATCACCATCACCACACCACACCATACCATACCACACCATACCACACCACACCATACCACACCACACCATACCATACCACACCACACCATACCATACACCATACCACACCACACCATACCACACACCATACCATACCACACCACACCATACCATACCATACCACACCACCATACCACACCACACCACACCATACCATACCATACCACACCATACCTTACACACCACACCATACATACCATACCATACCACACCACACCATACCACACCACACCATACCATACCATACCATACCACACCACACCATACCACACCACACCATACCATACCATACCATACCACACCACACCATACCACACCACACCATACCATACCATACCACACCACACCATACCATACCACACCACACCACACCATACCACACCACACCATACCATACCATACCACACCATACCATACCACACCATACCACACCATACCATACCATACACCACACCACACCATACACCATACCACCCATACCACACCATACCATACCACACCATACCACACCATACCACACCACACCATACCATACACACCACACCATACCACACCATACCACACCATACCATACCATACCATACCACACCACACATACACCACACCACACCATACCATACCATACCACACCACACCATACCATACCACACCACACCACACCATACCACACCACACATACCATACCACACCATACCACACCACACCATACCATACCACACCATACCACACCATACCATACCACCACACCATACCATACCATACCACACCATACCACACCATACCACACCACACCATACCATACCACACCATACCACACCACACCACACCATACCACACCACACATACCACACCACACCACACCACACCACACCACACCATACCACACACCACACCACACCATACCACACCACACCACACCATACCATACCATACCATACCACACACCACCATACCATACCACACCATACCACACCATACCATACCACACCACACCATACCACACCACACCACACCATACCACACCACACCAACCACACCATACCACACCACACCATACCATACCACACACACACCATACCATACCACACCACACCATACCACACCACACCATACCACACCACACCATACCCATACCACACCATACCACACCATACCACACCATACCACACCATACCACACCACACCACACCACACCACACCACACCATACCATACCATACCACACCACACCATACCACCACCATACCACACCATACCACACCACACCATACCATACCATACCACACCACACCACACCATACCACACCACACCACACCATACCATACCACACCACACCATACATACCACACCATACCATACCACACCATACCACACCACACCATACCATCACACCATACACCATACCACACCATACCATACCATACCACACCATACCACACCACACCATACCACACCACACCATACCACACCACACCATACCATACCACACCATACCACACCACACCACCATACCATACCATACCACACCATCATCCACACCACACCACACCATACCACACCACACCATACCACACCACACCATACCATACCATCACCATCACCACACCATACCACACCATACCACACCATACCATACCATACCACACCATACCACACCACACCATACCATACCACACCATACCACACCACACCATACCATACCAGCACCACACCACACCATACCACACCACACCACACCATACCATACCACACCACACCACACATACCATACCACACCATACCACACCATACCATACTACCATACCACACCACACCACACCATACCATACCACACCACACCAACACCACCATACCATACCACACCACACCACACCATACCATACCACACCATACCACACCATACCATACCATACCATACCACACCACACCACACATACCATACCACACCACACCACACCATACCATACCACACCATACCACACCATACCATACCACACCAACCACACCACACCATACCATACCACACCATACCACACCACACCATACCACACCATACCATACCATACCATACCACACCACACCACACCATACCACACCACACCACACCACACCATACCATACCACACCACACCACACCATACCATACCACACCATACCATACCATACCATACCACACCATACCACACCATACCACACCATACCATACCATACCATACCACACCACACCACACCATACATACCACACCACACCACACCATACCATACCATACCACACCATACCACACCACACCATACCACACCACACCACACCATACCATACCACACCACACCATACCATACCACCACACCATACCATACCACACCACACCACACCATACCATACCACACCATCACCACATCCACACCATACCACACCACACCACATCCACACCATACATACCACACCATACCATACCATACCACACCACAGCACACCATACCACACCACACCACACCATACCACACCACACCACACACCACACCATACCATACCACCACACACACCATACCACACCACACCACACCATACCATACCACACCATACCATACCATACCACACCATACCACACCATACCACACCACACCATACCACACCACACCATACCATACCACACACCATACATACCATACCATACCACACCACACCATACCATACCATACCACACCATACCACCATACCACACCATACCACACCACACCATACATACCACACCACCACACCATCACCACACCATACCACACATACCATACCACACCATACCATACCACACCACACCACACACCACACCATACCACACCATACCATACCACACCACACCACACCACACCACACCATACCACACCACACCACACCACACCACACCATACCATACCACACCATACCACACCACACCACACCACACCATACCACACCACACCACACCATACCATACCACACCATACCACACCATACCACACTCACCATACCACACCACACCATACCACACCATACCACACCACACCATACCATACCACACCATACCACACCATACCATACCACACCACTCATACCACACCACACCATACCACACCACACCATACATACCACACCACACCATACCACACATACACACCATACCATACACACACACCACACCATACATACCACACCACACCACACACCATACCACACCATACCATACCATACCATACACCATACACACCATACCACACCACACCATACCACACCACACCATACCACACCACACCATACCACACCACACATCATCCATACCACACCACACCACACCATACCACACCACACCATAACCATACCACACCATACACACATACCACACCACACCATACCACACCACACCATACCACACCACACCATACCATACCATACCACACCACACCATACCACACCATACCATACCACACCACACCACACCATACCATACCACACCATACCACACCACACCATACCACACCATACCATACCATACCATACCATACCACACCATACCACACCACACCATACACACCACACCATACCACACCACACCATACCACACACACCATACCATACCATACCATCACCACACCATACCACACCATACCATACCATACCACACCATACCACACCACACCACACCACACCACACCACACCACACCATACCACACCACACACACCACACCACTACCACACCACACCACACCATACCATACCACACCATA